>NW_010363504.1:162422-284680 GCF_000414095.1 Morus notabilis | reverse complement strand
AGGAGCAATTTCTGGTGTGGGAGGGAAACAGAAATGGGGTGGTGGAGAGGCTATTTGCGGTGGTGAAGGGGAACTTTTAGGAGGATAAGTCAATTGGGCTTGTGGGGGTTGGGGGTGTTTGGCCGCATTGGAAGGGACAGAGAAGCCAACAGAGGAGTGGAGTGGTGGGTCAGCAGTTTTTGGTAACGGGTCATTTGGTCTTGTTGGCAATGGATCATCCAAATTGGGGTTGTTTAAAGATGTGAGCTTTCTGCTCATGAGTTTATTATGACTACTGTAATTGCTCTCTTTCGGGTTGGTGAGGATCACATTGATCTTGTTGAGCTCGGAAAAACCGAGCTTTTTCATGCACTCTGAGTGAGACGACACCAACCTCATGGTTTCATCAGGTAAAGGAGAGAACTTTGGAGGTGGGTTCACAGAGTAAGTGGAATTCGCGGTCTGAAGGAACTCCAAAACTGGTTTGGTGAATTTGTGTGCGAAATCACCATTAAAGTACGTGGAATGTGGGTTTAAACAAGAGGACGAAATTGAAGCCGAGACCTTGATATCTTTCTCCAAACCCCACCTTGTGAGGGAATGACGAATGTTCTTGAGAGATGGCAAGACCATAGAGAGATTGTTAAGCTCCTGGTCTTTTTCGCAAAGAAGATTGTTTCCGACAACAATGGTGGCGATTCCAGTGGCGGGGTAGTGAGCCAGGACATAGGTCCTTAACCAACTTTCCGCCATTAAAACACTTCTTGAGACCTCACGGAGGTCTCTAGTACTTACAGAAACGGCAAGCCCAGAGTAAGTTGAAGCCTGAGGAGCCTCTGAAGTTGCAGTGTAGAGATTAAAGAGTTGAATAGATTCTTGACCAGCAACTACATTAAAAAGAAAGACAAATGGTAAGAAGAGAGAAGAATGCACAAAACTACAAAGTAAAGGAAATCATGAATGACTGAAAATAAATGACTTAGCTTTACTTACCAGTAAGACCTAAGAAAGACAAAAAGAAGATTTGAAAGATCAACAACACCATCTTCAACTTCAACATTTTTTGTTTTGGCTGTGTTGTGTTGGACTGACTAGGATATCAAAGAAGAGAAGGGAAAGCTAATATAGTGATGTCTCTAAATGCACAAAAACATCAATGTATAAATATGTGCTTTTCTTGTGTTTGTGTGTGTGCGCGCGCGTGAGAAAGAGAGAGAGAGTAAAGCAAGGGTTAGAGGAGAAAACAAGCAAGTGGATTCTCGGCCATAAATTTTCTCCACAGTCTGTATAATGCTGCTTTTACTGGTCTTACTTAACGTACAATAAAATAAAATAATATAAAAAAATTGCCCTCTATATAAATATAAGAAGATGTTTGGTTCATGGATTAAAATTATAAAATTAAAATTATTTTTAATTTATGTGTATTTTTTATAAAAAAAATACTGTAATAAATTATGAACTATAATTTAAATTGGGGTACGAATTCCTTAATCAAACAACCCCTTAGTTTTACTACCCAGGAGGACAAACTACAACGGCTATAAAGGGAGAAATTTTGTTTGAGGTTTAAGAAAAAAAATAAAAAATTGTTTTTGGGTTAATAAAATAAAAATGCCTAGAGCACGATGGATGTTAAACACCATCATTACAGAAGATGAACCTTATTTGTAGATTACATATTGAAAACTGCTTATGGATACCACTAGTATTGAACACTCCGTTGATAAAAGATGTGTCTCACTTATGAGATTTATATTATGGGATGAGGATTCACTTTTTATTAGTGGGTGTTGTTTAACATCATCAGTATCAAATAATATTATTTTCACATATAAAATAATATTATAAGACACTAATAGTGTTTTCGATAGAAAATGAGTTTTAAATCATAAGGATTACAATTAAAATTCATATTCTATTAATAATAGTACTTAATATTAGTGTTGTCTTAAACATTTTTTCACACATTATGGACATGTAGACATTAGTGCTCAATATTACTGGTGTTCTGTGCTAATAAGCTTATGAGGATTTGGCCAAGGGATTAAATTTTAAAAACTGATATTTATCTCCTAAAAAGAATAAAACCTCATAATCATGAAAGGGTGGGTCTCACTGAATTATGTATCATATACCCATATAACGAGATCCACCGTGAGTGGCTCTGTTTTAACTTTATGAACAAATATGGGTGCTCTAATAGCCTTATTAAGATCTCGTTTATTTTATTAATTTAATTTTTTAATTTTAATTTTTTATAATAAAAAAGTTTTAAAAAATATCACATTTTATTTTTTTTATTACAGTGAAAATTTTAAATTAAAAATTTGAATTCACAAAGCGAAAGAGCCTAATTCCTCGTTTAGGCCTCATTTGTTTCGCTGATTTTAGTTTAGAATTCGAGTTAAGATGTGATTATATGTGAGAGTTTTTTACTGTAGCAAAAAAGTTAGATGTGATTGTTTGTGAGAGCTTTTTACTGTAGCAAAACTCGAATTCTAAACTCGAATCAGCGAAACGAACGAGGCCAGAATTTGAGTTTTTAATTCAAGCTGAGATGTAACATCTTTTGAGAACTTTTAATTGTAGTAAAAAAAGTTAAATATGACATTTTTAAAAAAAAATTAACTGTAAAAACTTAAAACTGAAAATTTAAATCAGTGAAAATTCAAATGAACGAGAGACCTAAGGCCTCGTTCATTTCACCGATTTAAGTTTTTAGTTCTAAATTTTTACAGTAAAAAGTGATCAAAAAATGTTACATTTAATTTTTTTTGTTACAATAAAAAACTCTCAGAAAATATTATATCTCAATTCGAATTGAAAACTTAAAATCACTAACCGAACGAGGTCTAAGGGCCCGTTCACTTAGTTAATTTGAGTTTTTTTACAGTAAAAAATTATCATAAATAATCATATTTAATTTTTTTACTATAATAAAAAACTCTCATATAAAATTATATCTCAAACTTAAATTTTAAATTCAAATTAACAAAGTGAACCAAAAGATATTATCCTTGAACTGAATAATGGGACACGTGGAAGCAGAAGAAAAGGTGTAGTATGGGAAGTGTGAGGGCATGACAAAGCTTAAGACACGAAAACCAACAGAAGGACTGTACCTCTGTCCCAACCCCCTAACAGACTGTAGAGATGTAAACAGTAAAGAGACTTGTCGTTCTCTCGTGGAGTCGGAGATTTTTAATTTTATGTTTTTTCCTTTTTCTGTCATTTCATGTCTTACTTGATTGGTTGAACAGGACAACTGGTATAGCTGGATAGCATGAACAAGAACGAAAGGCAAAGTTCACTATGGAAACGACGTCGCATTAGGCACTAACAAAGTGGATAGTCAACATAGCCGTTTTCTTATAAAAGACGAGCAAATGATATTCTATCAGAAGGAAAAAAAAAAAAAAAAAAAGTGGCATAATTGATAGTATCCATGGCCAAGAAAGGCACAGGTCCCATGGGGACAGAAATGATAAACTAAAAAGAAAAGGACAAATTGATTGGACAGACAGTGGGGCCACTTCAAATGAAAGAATTGGGAGCTTGTGGGCCACACCACCACAGACGAATACAGAATACAAATTACAATGGAGTGGAGGAGATGAGAGGATGACTGGCAGACTTGATTTCCAAGTAAAGCTAGAAATCAAAACATGGCAAAATGGCCATTTACTCGGATACTTAAGGCCATTTAGTTCGCTTATTCGAATTTTTAATTTAAATTAAGATATAATTTTATATAAGAGTTTTTTACTGTAGTAAAAAAATTAAATGTGATTATTTATGAGAGCTTTTTACTGTAGTAAAACTCGAATTCTAAACTCGAATCAGCGAAATGAACGTAGCCTAATTATTCTTTTGCAATAAAATTTTAAAAAAATTTAAATTTAAGTTACAATTTTATTTAAATTCATATTTTTTTTTATAAAATTTGAGTTTAAATTTAAATTTAAATTCAAATTTAAGGTTAAATTTGAGCTCAAGTTTTTTTTTTCAACTCGAGTTTAGAAACTCAAACTCAAATTAATAACAGTATTTTTCTATTTTTAAAAATATCATAACTTTTTCGTTTTAATTCTGATTGAGATTATTTTTTTTTTATACATTTACAACGAAAAGACGAATAAAACCCCACCCATATACCCTATTAAAATTTTTTTATCACTATTGAGTTTTTATTAAAATACTATCTAACTACGAATTTAAGTTTTGATTCACTCAAATACAAACCTAAAGGCCACGTTCATTTCGCTGATTCGAGTTTAGAATTCGAGTTTTGCTACAGTAAAAAGTTCTCACAAACAATCACATCTAACTTTTTTACTATAGTAAAAGGCTCTCATATAAATTCACATCTCAACTCGAATTAAATCATAACTCAAATGTGCACATCCAAACACAAACTTAGGCCTTGTTCACTTCGCGGATTCGAGTTTTTAATTCGAGCTGAGATGTGACATTTTATGAGAGCTTTTTACTGTAGCAGAAAAAGTTAGATGTGACATTTTCTGAGAACTTTTTACTGTAGAAACTTAAAACTAAAAACTCGAATCGGTGAAATGAACGAGACCTTAAATTACAACTCCAATTCAAATTATAACTCAAATTCAACTTAAAATCATCACTTAATCATCTTAACTCAAAAATATAAAAAAATAACCTCCGGAATTTCTCACATACACCCCTATTTTTAGGCCTACTGGTAGGTTTTTTTTACCTGAGTTCATTTGGTTGGAGAATTCAAACTATGTGATTTAAATTATTTTTAATTTATGTATATTTTTTATGAAAAAAAATATTATAACGAACCATGAATTATAATTTGAATCAGAGAACGAATCCCTCTTTCAAACGCAAGTTACCGCTCGATTAAAGTCCTGCGGTGTGTAAATGAGAGCGTATCTGTATCATAAGTCAAATGTACTATGTCAATCTTACCCTAACTGGTCTAGGTAACTAGTACAAGCCTCCTCTAATTGTAGACCCTACCTTTTTATTCAATGGGAATTCATCTTGTGGGCCCCACTTTTAATTTTTTTTTCATTTTTGTTTTGCTCCCAAAACGTTTGCTTTTCTGATCTGTTTCTTTCCACTTGTGTCTCAACTTTCAAACCCAGAGAAAAAAAAAAAAAAAAAAAACTCTTTGTTTGGCAAGAAAGAGAAGACCCGTTTAGTTCGTTGATTTAAATTTTTAATTTAAGTTAATATATAATTTTATATGAGAACTTTTTATTATAATAAAAAAATTAAATGTGATTATTTATAAAATTTTTTTACTGTAATAAAACTCAAATTCTAAATTTAAATCAGTAAAATAAATAAGATCAAAATATAGAAGAAAATATGACTAGTGTTGTAGGGAAAAATTCCACACTCTACATTAGACATTAAATGAGCGTCACGTGGTACAACTAGAGGATTACTAGTCATGAGAGCTCAACATCAAGTATTCATAAAATTAGACTCGATCGTACAGAGGTGTTAAGATAAGTGAGAAGTCGACTGCATGACTTGGTAAGTGCCTAAGAAGTCGACGCAATCCAAAAAAAGCTGAACCTGTAGGATATTTTATGTGACTTAGCAAGTAAAATTGATAGGAGAGCAGGTAAAAAATCACAGTTGACCGGCAGAAACGCCGAGACTACATCCAAAAATATAGAAATAATGTGATAGTGTAATGAGAAAATGTGACGATGGAAATGATAAATATTAAGGGAGGATAGAGCAAATATATAAGTGAAAAAATGACGAGCCAAATGGCTCTAATTCTGTAACTTGTATTCTCAAAAGATAGTAAAGATTTTATCATTCTCATAATAGATGTAGCTCTTAAATAAAAGAGTGAATCATTATAAATTTTAGACTCTGTTTATTTCACCGATTTAATTTTAAATTTTAAGTTTTATTACACTAAAAAATTTTTAAAAACAGTCACATTTAATTTTTTTACTAAAATAAAATATTCTCACATAAAATCACATCTTAACTTAAATTAAAATTTTAAATCAGCGAATTAAATAGTCATTAGTGTTTTTTCTTTTGTTGATCTTTAAAAAACTTCTCAAAGCATAATTAAGTCGTTACAATTACATTAATCACCACTAAATCTAAATTAATCTATTTGATGAAATTTTACCGTCAACGGCTAGCATATGCGTATGAGAAAAGGAGAAAAGTAGTGAGTTTGAAGGTGTTTTTTCCGTTCACTTCGCTGATTTGAGTTTGTAATTCGAGTTGAGATGTGATTTTGTGTGAAAACTTTTTACTGTAGTAAAAAAATTAGATGTGACTGTTTCTGAGAGCTTTTTACTGTAGCAAAACTCGAATCAGCAAAATGAACGAGGCCTTTGTTTTTCTCTTCTTGCTCAAATCACCCATAGACCAAAACTTCTGATTCCTCCTTAAAAAAAAAAGGTAATAAAACTAATTATTCCAAAAGCTTATCCCCGCCATTGGAGTGGAAAATCTGGGCATAAACTCACAGATTTCTGTTTTTCTCATTTGGATTCGCCAAAGTTTCATGAATAAATATCAATGAATCCCTATAGAGAGTTAGGACTTGGGAGGCAGCATACTCATGGTTCATGCTTTCACTGTGAAGTGAAGGTGGAAGCCATGGATTTGGTGACTCAGGGAAGACTTCTTTCAAGATCAATAGATGGGAGAGGATAAAATCTTAGGGAGAAGATGAGCTTCCATTTGCAGAGGAGAGGTCATGTAAAAGATCGTGCCACGTGACAATATTTTTTTATTACATTTCAATTCTACTATGATGTGGAAAGGTCATGTAAAGATCGTGTTGCCTGAGTTTTGTATCCAATAGAAACGTAGTCAATCTATTTTTTACACGTCCTACCGGTAGGACTAAACCGATTCAAAATCAATCATTTTTTTTGACAGAGCAAACACAATCATTTTTATCGATTTTGTTTTTTTTTCCAGAATTTGGTTTCCAAAATCATTACTTAAAGATCGTTTAGTTTCTTAATTCGAATTGAGATGTGATTTTATATAAGAATTTTTTTATTATAGTGAAAAGGTTAAATGTGATTATTTTTAAAATTTTTTTACTGTAGTAAAACTCGAATCGCTAAAATGAACGGGGCCTTAATCTAACGGTTTAAAATGTATATTCAAATCTTAATTTTTTATTTTAATGGTTAAACTTTTAATTTTTTGATAAAAGAAAAATACTATATCAGAATTAATAATTTGAGTTTGAGTATATAAAACAAATGAACAGTTATACACGGTTCAAACCATGATCTTAGTTCTCCTATAGTGTTTTTCTTTTACAAAGAATTTAAGAGCTCGTCTATACTCATTCCCCGTTCATTTCACCGATTTGAGTTTAGAATTCGAGTTTTGCTACAGTAAAAAAGCTCTCACATAAAGTCATATCTCAACTAAAATCAGCAAACTAAACTGGCCCTCAAACAATGCTTCTTGATTCTAAAGTTTAAAACTCTAAATTTTATGAGAGGAAAATACTGTAGCAGAATCAATTATTTAATTTTGAGCATATAAAATAAACCGGCCTTAAATTTTAAAAGTCAGCATCATAAATTGTAATTTGAACTCATAAACCAAACAGACCCTTAGGGTGTTTTTAGTTGCAGTGAGGGAATGGTAATTGGAATGTAAATAAGAATAATAATGGAATAAAATGAAAAAGAAAAATGATTCATCTGTTTGATTCTACTTTTACAAATGCAATGAAATGAGATATGAATATTTTCATGTTGACAAAATTACCCCTCATGTTAATATAACTAATATTACATATATTAATATAATCATTTAATAACTAATATTATTTATATAATTATAAGGATATAATATATATAAATATAATTATAGTTATATAATATTTATTATTATAATACAATCATAATACATAATATAATAAAATAATGATATTGTAATTATTTTATATCATAATGTTATAACTATACTATATTATATTATTAGAAATATAATATAATTATAAAAATATAAAAATATAATATAATATAACATATTATAATTATAATATATAATATAGTATATTATCATTTCTAATTATAGTATATTATCTATTATCTATTATAAT
The DNA here is from genome assembly GCF_000414095.1 of Morus notabilis. Taxonomy (NCBI): domain Eukaryota; kingdom Viridiplantae; phylum Streptophyta; class Magnoliopsida; order Rosales; family Moraceae; genus Morus; species Morus notabilis. Next base: position 276,594 of record NW_010363504.1, on the reverse strand, counting down.
ATAAATTTATATTGTAATTATAAAAATACTTAATTATAATATTATAAAATATAATATCTGAATATAATTATAATATTAAATATTTAAAATAATATTTTTTAAAATAAAATAAAATAAAATAATATTATGCATAAAATATACAGTTATTATATTTAATTTTATAGAAAATACTACTATCCCAATTATTATTATAATTATTTGTTACAATATCACAACTATATTATATTATAATGATAAATATAATTACAATGTATAATACATAATATAATATATTATTATAATATTAAATGTGGTATATTATAATATACGTATATAATTATAATATATTTTATTATATGTTATAAGATATAATTACATTATAATATAAATTATTATAATATAACATTAATTATATTATAATTATTATATTTATAATTATAATATTTAAGGGTAATGATGGAAAATAAAATTAAAAGAGCTTGGAATGAGTATTTCTTTCGTATGAAGAACGAATGATGATTCACTCATTTGATGAAAAAGTCATTCTATTTTGAATGATCATTCATTTTCTTAAAACCAACAAAATATAAGAATGAACCTTAATTCATTTTCATTCTTTTCTATTCCTCTAACTAAACACACCCTTAATTAAAGACTTAGAATGGGAAAGATAGAAAAATCCTTTCGGCAGAGGGTGATAATAATAGTGCCACAAAAGATAAGAGTGTATGCTAGAAAAACAAAAAAAAAAAAGAAAAAAAGATTCCAGGTAAGTTTTCTATTTTTTTTAATTTTGATATGATTATGATTAGAGCAGCAAGTATGAGCCGGCGTAAACAGGTTAGCTCAAGATTAGTTACTGTTAACTTAGGTTCGGCCCGACACTGATCTCCAAATTGGAGTTTTGAGCCCGAAAACTTATTTGGGTGGCTGCAAGCCTAAGTACCCTCTATTTAAAAAAATAAAAATAAAAAACCTTAAAAATTTTGCACCGATCCAAAATTTCCATTTTAACTCCAACAAAATCACCATATTCAATTCCCAGACATCCAAAATAACAAAATAAGTTTATTGTTGAAAATAAACTTGAAAAAATAGCTCAGATCTGATGAAATATCCAGATCTTCAAGCCTATTCTGTCTTCCAATGTAAACCGATCGACGATCTGATGAAATTCTCAAATCCGATGAATCCCTTAGCGGCACTCACATTCCTCTTTCTATCTCAGTTTTTCATCAGCCCACTCGCAAATCAAATAAAACAACGAAACCCAGATCAAAGTTCAAACAATCGGGAAGGAGGAGAACACATTTCTCTAAAGTTTCTTCATCATTTCTGCAACACCAGGGACAAAAGAAGATGGGACGTGGTCTGGGTAGGTGAGAACACAAACAAAGAAAGAGAGAACGATGAGTAATTGACTTAGATTGAGCTCCTTCCTCGTCGCGAAATCGAGCGGCTCCACCGCCGTGAGATCGAGCCCTCCTCCTCCGTCGCCAGATTGAGCCCACCATTCGCTGCCCAGCCCAACCCTTTGCCCCTATGGCGCCGTCGCAGCACTCCCTCTAGTAGCTGTCAGTTAAATCATCTTCCATTAATTTTAGTATTCATGTTTTATGGCCACGGAAATGAAAAAAGGGGGGGTAACTTATGCTTTTACGTTTTGAACCGTTTTAAAAAATGAAGGGTATTTCGAAACGGCATTTATAAAAATAATCCTTTTATGGTTTAAGAATCAGACGTGCTTATAGAGTGGATGTAATAATGCGACCTCAACAATCCTTCCACTGTTCGAAATTGATCCCGCGGAGATGGAAATAAACATCGGGCATTTAAATTCTATGTCCGCAAACCAATGGTCCCTATAGGACACTAGGATATAGAACCGCCCTTTATATATATATATATATATATATATCTCTCTCTATTGGCGTTTTTTATCTTGATTTCTTCTCTAAAGTTTAAGGTGGCAAATAAGGCGTCATGAAATGAATATAAAAATTTTGAAAACCCAAAAAGTTCTTAAAGAAAGAATTAGACATATGCCATTGAGTATTACATACTCCCTTTTATCATAGGCATGTGAACTTTGCAGGAATGGGCCTATCTCAAAAAAAAAATAATAATAACAATAATAAATAAAAAATAAAAATCCCTCAACATCAAAAGAATAGCAAACCAGCAAAATAAAATGCAAATAACTTTGGGTGTAATCCAGGAAGCATGAGAGGAATTATGTCACTTCAGATCATAAGGGTATAAAAAATATTTAACTTTATCATATCACAAGGGTAAAAAATATTCAACTTTAACAAAAAATAAAGAAAAAACATAGAATAAATTGTGCAGGGTCTCATAGCGGCTTCTAGTATATACGTGGTTGACATCTCCGAAAATGCAATGAACATGTTTCTTCACATAACAGAAGTCCAAAAATCTCCTCATATCACAACACTAATTTTAACTCTTTCTTCGGTCTCTGAGAGTAAAGTTATCAATCTTACGCTTCTTCCAGATAGTTCCAGTAGCTCATGCCACAAGAAAAGCCCATAAATCTTACGCTTAAGGAATCTTAAACATAGCTGGCATGCTGAACAAAATGCCTTTTAACTCCAAATGCGCCTCTCTACGGCCTGGAGAACTATGATAAAATTAAAAAATGCCTCAAACAACTCTATCATATTCACATGTACATTAAACCAAAAATTTAATTAAAAAAACTCCATTGAACGTCATGCAACTCATCTATTGAGTTGCAAACCAAGACTATTCCTCATATTTTTCCTTCCTAAAGAAAAGTTCTTACGGAAACTGAATACCACTTGTATTTATGCGATGAGAGGCCAAGAAAAAAAATCAAATGAATGCTCACTTTTCGTGTTTCACCGTTTTATCAAGATTCCAACATTACCTATATGCATTCCTAGACAAGGCAACTACACTTGTAGAGGGATCTAAAGCTTGTTTCAAATACCTTATCCCATCACTTATCTAAGCCCCAAATCCCTAAGAACCTAGCTATTCCTAGAAACTCACGGCATTATTTTCTAATAGCCTATGCTGATGATGCATAAGATAATAGAGCAGATTATTCCAATATTTTTGCAAGACAAAAAATTTCACTAGAATCTTGTAGGACTCACTTTTTATATATCTTTGTACAATAACTGATATTTCGGAATTCGATCAGGTGGCAGCGGACAATTCACAATCAGCTTGCCTTTCATGGCCCCTCTAAATATTGCCTGCAAGAAAATGCCAAGAAAAGTCATCCCTCAGCAAACACATTTCCGAAAAAACATATGCAAAGCTCATCTTGAGTTATGTCAAATTGTCAAACGAAGGGGAAAAGCTATAAAAGGAACCCCAAAGCAATAATCACCAGCATTCGGTGAAAAGTGTTAGTAAAGAATTCAAAAACTGCTATTGTATTATTAAATCAAACAATTATCTTCTCATCAAAAAGATCGCAGAGTACAGAAAATTGTTATGTACCTCTACAACGTCGATGAAATCCTGCTTTTGGCGAAATACACCAACCCATTTAGTATGATCCGCGGTACTACATCACAATCAAAGAACATTAACCAAAAATTATTTGTTCTAAGAATTAAAGATCAATTAATTACGAAAAAAGAGTTATTTCCCCCGCTTTTAAGAAACAAATTCCTTTTCTTCTACAAAATCCATCCACACAATTCGTCTATCATTCGCAAAAATCAGAATTTCATGACAAGATTAAAGCATGTGCATGAAATTCCATCGAATTGCATTATAACAAATTAGGAGGAAAAAAAAAACCAAGTTCAAATTCAAGTTTATCGCTATGATTTCGTGAATATAAAAAAGGGGATTCAATTCCTAAATCATCCAATAATTACCTCTAATTGAGGCGAAATTACGAGAAAATATGAAACGGAAAAAGAAAATTCAAATAGAGAAGTAATAAATACCCAGAATCCATCTTCATATGATGAGCATTGAAGAAAAAAACCGTCGACGGAATCAACGAAATGTCGAAATATTTGATGTAAACTTGAATGTCCTCAGAATCAATATCAACGAGAGCGATGCTCGCGAACTTGGAAACTTCACGAGCAGATTTAGCAAGCTGTGATGAAGGAGAAGAGAAATTTGAAAACAAATAAAGAAATTAGAAAATAAGGAAAAATCTGAGATTCCCGTAAGGAGTTTGAATGACGAACAAAGAAGAGAGGACATACGACGTCGTCGAGAAGGAGACAGGCCTGATCGGGAGAACGGCCGAAGCGGAGGACGAGGACTTTGTCGATGGTGTCTCTGATTATGGAGTCCACTTCTTGCTTCTTCGTCAGCGTTCTCAGTAGTAGGTAACTCATTCTCCCTCTCTCTCTCTCTCTCTACAAACTGCGGTTATAGGTTTGGTTTCTGGTTATAGTGGTTATGTTGGGGCTGTAATTCGGTGTGACTCGCCCCACCCAGCTTGCCATAGTACCACGACGATTTGATCATCGCAAGAGAGATGAACCTCTACAGCTCGGGGGTAAATGTAGAATTTGGCCAAATTTCGAAGTACACTTTTTGAAAATTTTTTATTGTTTTTTACTTTTTGAAATTTTTTTATTGTTTTTTACTTTTTGAAATTTTTTTATTGTTCTTTTGGTAAACTTCAAGTTGGTTGCTAGGCTACTTGTGTTACCGAGAGAAGAGGAATGGACTTCTTTTTTTTCGGGCCCTTTTTTTTTTTTTTTTTTTTTTTTTTTATAATTTTGACAAATCCTTAAAATAGTACCATTAAAGATTTTTTGTCTCAACTTATTAACCTATTGAATTTTACCCCCAATTCATAGCCTTCCTTTCTCCTTCCCTGTCAAGATGAACAATGCGGCTAAGCGTGCAGATTGTTGGTTTGGCGCGAAGAGAGCTTCTCCAGGTCCAGTTGCAGTCGCTGTGTCTGCTGATTCGGATGCTTATGCTTACTATTCTCCCTCTGTCCTAGCTCCAAGATCTCAGTTTGTTGCAGAAGGCGACTAACCAATCTCTTGTTTAAATAAACTAGATGCTAGGAGATGTTTGATTCGTAGGGCGGGGAAGAGGGCCAGACAAGCAATAAGTTCTTCCATTATGGCTATTTTTAGAGTAAGTATTTTGACAAATTATTATAGATAATTTTACAAATGTCACTGGCGACGGGCGTAATTTAACAGATTATTATCTAAAATTTAACAAATTATTATCTATAATTTGACAAATTATTATAAAAAGAGACCTAGCCTATCACAGTAAAATGGTAGAACTCCAGAAGAATATGTTTAATGGTCATTTTTTACAATTTTCATTTTTTTTTAGAAAATTGTAGATTCTACTTTTTAAGTACCTAATTTATTAAAAATACTAATTTTTAAAAAATTCTAAAAAATACTCATTTTTAAAAAATTATACTCCTTGACTAGTTCAAATCTAAAGTGTAGAAATATATAAATTAATGTTAAGGGGTAGAAATAAAAAGAGGCTTCATTTTAAGGAGTATTTTAAAAAATTGTCCCTTTTTCTTGAGAATTCTTGACAAATACATCTTAAAAGTGTACAGGTCTTTATTTTTACCCTTTATTCTTGATTAATACCTTTAGTTAAATAACTATGTTAACAAAAGTTTACTTATCAAGAATAAGGGGCAAAAATTTAGACCCTTAAGAGTAATTTCAGTAATTTTTATTTTTTGAGAAAATTGTTAAACTTACCTTTAGAGTGTATGAGCCTAAATTTTTACTCCCTACTCTTCATTAATACACTTTTAACTAGTATAATTATTTGACTAAAAAGATATTAATTAAGAGTAAAGAATAAACTTTAAGGGGTATTTGTCTCTTTTCTCCTTGTTTTTTGGGTTATTGGAGGTAAGAAAGCGGGCTATGAATTACTAAAGGTACGAGGATAGTTTTCTGGTTTATTTCTGCTGACTCATACTTGGCCCAATTTTTAAACGACCAAGTTGGATCAGAAGCTATTTTGGGCCAACAGTAAGCGGGCCTATTTAATTTCTCGTGACCCACCAAATCACAGTTAAAGGGTTCTCCCAACTTGGCTTGGGTCGGCGCATTTACAACAAGAAGTAATTACACAAAATGATATTATTAAACTCCATGTTTAAAAAATGTCTTTTATTCTATAATATCGTCAATCTACTATCTTATAGTTATTGGTATAATATTATTTTAAATATACTCTTTTTATTAGTGGTTAATTATATATAACTAGATTTAAAGATAGTTAATAAAGAATAGAAATGTCATATCGAATTATTTTACAGATTTATGTACAAATATCATAACTCATGGACATTCTTTTTATCATCGATTGCAAAATGGACATATATGTATTCTCTTTATTCATTCTTTACATTGTTTGGAGCTCACTAAACTATCATTCCTAATTTCACAGGTAAAAACGTCATTAAAAGGGAAAAAGAAATCCCCCCTAAAAAAAAAAAAAAAAACAGAGAATTATTATCTCTATTCCCATTTATTTCTTGTGAAGTAAGACAAACCTTAATCTTCTTTTGAAGTAGTATTATTGTTATTGTATCAGTCTATAAATTTATGTGTATAGTTTTTTTCCCCCTTAATGCTAACCAGATATAAATGTGAATGTACGTGAGAACGTGCTCCATCTAATATAACAAAAAGTGACAATTTTTTAAAGAAGGAAAATATGGAGAAAGGAAGTATCAAACGTATTAGAAAAATGGTCCAATCCAATACATAGCAAAAGACGATTCTGGAGGCTCGAGACTCGTCCATGGTCTTCTGAATGATTCTCTTTCAGTTTGGATGTTTCTTCCGTTGTAGTTGGTGCTTTTCTGCGCTGTGATTGCCACCGTAACTTTTCACAAATCACTAGCAATCTTGCTCTTTTTACCAATTACAATAAAATGGCTTTACTCACATATTATTATTCTGAAAAGCAATGACCGTTTCCCTTCTTCAATGAAAATTACTTCCACAAAACCTGGAACACATGTAATAATGTATGAGTAAAAACTTAGGAGTTTCTCCTATAATCTTTCTATCGGTAGGATTGTTGTGAAAAATCGTAACGTAAGTATACGCTATCGCAATCAAGTAATATAATAGTGAATAAAAGTATCATCCTACAAGAATTGTTGTTTACTAATTATCGGAATTATATTAGCCCCAATTTTATTTAAATAATCAAAAATAGAGTTTATAAACTTAATTAAAGTAAAACTAAAACAATTAAATAAATTAAACATTGCTAAGCAGTGGAATAAAATTCAATAGATCAGGACTCTAGGGTTTATGATTTCACCAAAATTAATCTTGTTCAAATTCCCATAATTCAAGAAAATTAACATTCAATCCTATACTGACAGTAATTTCTCTAAAGCAATTATTATTATTTCTCAAGCAATAATAATTTTAATCCAACAAGCAAACTCTACATCTCTATCAGACTTCTAAACCTGTTGAAAATCATTAAGTGCAAGAAATTCAAAAGAAATGCACAAGCAACATAGATATCTCTATCCTATGAACAACTCATGGCATTTCAATTAAGAGCTCATTTAATTATCACCTCTCGGTCTCAAATCAAATACAAAATCATATAATAGTTGGCCAAACAATCACAAGCATTCAGAATAAATTGAAATATTCAGCATATATGGATTAAACATCAATTACTTAAAAAGAAGATTGAGAATCTGAACATTCATAATCCGACTACATTGTAGCCCTAGAAAAAGAAATTAATTCATCTCTAAACAAAATAAATTTCTAAACAAAGTCTTAATCATTGGAAAGGAAAGAAAAGAACTAGTTTAGAGTTGAATTGAAGCATCTTCGTCTCCGGATTTTAGCCGTTGTTCTTCTCCGTACTCAATTCTCCTTTCTCTTCTTGAATCTCCTCTCAAGAGTTAGCTGTCACTCCAGTCCAAAAGTCCCCTTTAATTGCCCTAGAATCATCTATTTATAGGTTTTGAAGCATTGGGGCAAAACGGATAAGTTTCCTCAAGATTTGCCTTCAAAACGCGTCTTTTCTCGCGTCGTAGCGCCGTGGCGCTGAGTTCCTAGCGCTGCGGCACTGGCTATGCAAAAACATATCAGTTTTGGAGCGTTGCAGTGCTGTCATGGGCGCCAAAACGCTACCGGTTCTATCCAAACGTGCTAGTACCATAAAAATCAGCGCCAAAACGCTACAAATTGGCGCCTAAACGCTGTGTTTGTTGTCTTTTTCCACTAAAAGTTGTCCAAAACCTTCTAAATCATAGACTTTCACTTAATCTTCAAACAAAAAATAAAAACACACATAAAAGTTAATAAAAACCTCAAAAACTAATTAGATATTTAAATGTAAAAGGATACTAAATGAGCGAATAAAACTCACTCAGTAAAGATCAGTTTCAAACCGTAAAATTTAATATAAATCACGTCATATTGAAAAAGTACACTGGATAAATAATTTTTAATACAGTGGAAGATAAAATCTTTTTGATAGTTGATTTTACCCGCCGTAGAAACTCTCTAAAAATACTTTGAAGCATAAAGTAATCTTGACGATGGAGTTAGTGCCCTTTCAATATTCGGATTTAGCCCATTGGTCTATAATTTGGGCTTAAAAATTGCAAGTCTAAGCAAATTAACATACTTGGCGTGTGTAATTATACATTCCATGCATGGTCTAGAAGTAAAGGAAGATGCTTGACGTGGCCCATCAGATTGGAAATCCCAGCCATTGTCATAGCTTGCTGAAAAAATAAAAAATAAAATAAAAAACTTAGGTAGCCCTAGGTGGGGTGCTTGCGAATTGAAAATGGGTATTTTCTTTTTATATTGGTGGGTAATGACGAGTATAGATCGAATATGGAGAGAGAGAGAAAAAAAAAAAAAAAAAACCTCACTCATTTTGCCCTACCATATATGAATTGTCCATCTTGCAAGCAAATATTGAGATATATTATTCTATTTGTTACTATTAAAGTTGAGTCGGGATTAAATATGAGTGAGCCTAATCGTGTGAGACTCACTTAAGTGAAAATTGTTGAATTTATTTTTAAAGTGTATGAATTTAGATATTTTACTTCTTACTCTTAATTAATACATTTTTAAAAATGCACAGTTGATGTTTTGACAGTTTTCCAACAGAACGGTGTAGTGCGGTTTTGCAAAAAGCGGTTTGGAAAAAAATCCAAACCAAAACCGCCTATTCTAAATGGCGGGGCGGGGGGTGTTCGGTTTGAAGCTTATTATATATTTGTTGAAAATGCTAAAAGAAAACAAATAAAAAACGTAGAAGAAATTTTATTGTATGTTTTTACTACGTTTTAAATTAAGACAATTATTATTAATTTATTGTGTTTTAAAGCTATAGAAAAGATCATCAAGATTAAAACAACCATCACCATGATTAATATTTCATAATTTATGCTTAATAGTAATTACAGGGATGTTTCAAATCGCGGTTTGGCAGGACGGTACGGTTTTAATAAAACGCAGTCTGAGAAAAACTCAAATTGGAACCGCCCAATATACATGACAAGGCGGGTGGTTTGAAACCGCGTTTTGGCGTTTGATGATGTGGCACATAAATGGCGGGCGGTGCCAAGCAATGCGTTTGGCTTTTTTTTTTCACCCTTATATTCGACTAAAAAGAATATTAAATGTTACACCATGGTCGAGAGATCGGGCACCCTCTTGACTAACAGACGCCGAGGAGTGCTCGCAGAGGATCTGTCGCTGGCGCCGAGGGAACGTCACTATCTACGCCGAGAGATCATGCGTGGGAAGGGGCGCCGGGCACGATGACTCAGCGCCCGGAGGCCACGGCGCCGGGGTATCACTCTTGTCTCTCTCCACCAGCTGTCTTGTCCACTCGAGGAGGGGAGTGCTGATTCAACTGCTACTGCAAAAGTCAGAGGGTCAGGCGGCAAATAGGAAGGATCAGCCGCATTCTCCGGGACAGTCATCATGAAAATCTACCTACCCTCACGCTTACCGAGGACAGCTGATGGCTTCCTCCTTGGGAACGGAGAATACACATTCACATGTAAAGCCCTATAAATAGAGCCAATAAAACCCAAAGAAAGGGTTAGACGCCATTTCAATTACTAAATAAAGAGAGCTTGTAACCGGTTGAAACATTAGTGCATGCACAAGTGGATTAGGTAAAGAATTATTGCCGAACTACTATAAAATTGTTGTCTCCTTTACATTATTTCTCTGTTTTTATCTTTGATTGAACCGTGAGTGTTTTTAGGAGAAGTAATTATGAGTTGTCGGAAAAATACCGTCAACATTAAACAAGAATAAATAATAAAAATTTAGACGGACAGACTCATGCACTTGTGGTATGTCTCTCCTTTTCCATGTAAAAATTTCCAATACACTCAAATCAGGATAGTAAATAATATTTTCTATTAAGATAACACTGTAATATTCTTGAATGTCATTCGCGAGGGAAGGAAAAAGTTTGCCCCACGAAGAATAATTGACTCTAGTCATAAAGTTCTGAGATTGAATCCAATAAACAATTAGGGGCTAAAAAAGCGCTGTGAATCTGTGATTGAAGTTAAATGAGTATCAAGTTAGGGGTGACGTTACATTCTATCTAAAAAAAAGAAGAAGAAAAAAAAAAAAACCGTTGCATCAATCATCCTATTTTCCGTTTTCCCATACATAAATTAAGATAAGCTCCTATTTAGTTTTAGCCTATTCTTTTTTGTAGAATCTTCTGCTAAATACTCTATTAGCTAATTGATAAAGATTTGTAAAGCTTGCAATTCTTGTAATATTATAGAATATTCTGCTAAGTAGTTTATCAGCTAATTAACTGGTAAAGATTTGTTTAATCTTTGAATTATCATAAACCAAAAAGTTGTTTATTAATCTTCAAATATCAGTATCAAACTTTCTCTCCCATTAAACCTTAATTAGTTAAAATAACCTTGCTTCCAACACATTTATCCTATTGCAAACAATTTTATAACCACTGCTGTACTGTCAATAATGTACAGCGAAAGCAAATTTGTCAATAATTTGTATTTTGGATGATAAATCAGACAAAATATGACTTATCAACCACCAGAGATGCTGCAAACTCTTTCCATTTTTTTTAAAAACCTCTTTAATTAGTAATTTAATTATTTATTTAACAACCATGCTAGAAAACAATTTCTCATCAGAGCTTAGTAAAAGTTTGTGCCCTTACTTTGGACATTTTCCAATTAGATTAAATGTATAACCTTAAATTGGCCATGGTAGGACCCAAAATTGGCAAAGAAAAGTATTCTGCTTCGCTTGCCGCCAGCTCATTCAACCACTAATTAATATTATAGCTTAATTTAAACTTAATTAATTATTTTGTTTGACGATGTTGCCACAACATGAGTAATAGATTTATAATTTACTATAGCATGGATCCATGAGGCACCTTTTTTAGGATTTTTTTTTTTAAATTAAAAAAAGTTCACTTGGTTTTGCATGATTAAAAAGCACCCCTAGATATCATTTTGAAAGGTTGATTAATCAAACTCAAAAACCAAGTAATCTTGGAGACTTGTCGGTCAATAGGATTTAATATCAAGACTAAAAGGGCCAATTAGGTTTCCTTCTATTGGTGGGGGCATAAATGCAAATCAGTAAATTTTACAAGGAATATCTCTCTGGTTGACCTAATTAATATAATATATATATATATACACACACATATATATACGTTTAATCTACCCTTTTAAATTAAGTTTGCTCAAGCTGGTAACCTCTTGGGAGCATAAAGAATCCTTGCCTAAAAAATAGCGATGCAAAAAGCTAGTCCAAATTATGATATATTTAATTATTATCCATAGTGATTTATTATTATTATTATTACCAACTTTTATCCTTGTATTACAAATTATGATACGACAAGAATAAATAATCAATACAAATGATCATATATGAAACTTGCTCTTTGGGCTAAATAAAATTTATGCTCCGCGCTTCAAGCCACATATAATGAATTGGAGAATCTGTTTTTAGTATGACAGTTTTTCCTTTTGGAAATTATTGTCTAATCTGTCATATATAGTGCATGATTTGGTACATATTGATATAGACATATACATGACAAATGGCCTTTTTTTTTTTTTTTTTTTTTTCTTTTTCCCTTGAAGATAAAAATTATGCTATAATAAAAGATAGAGTCAAATTATTAGTAAGGAAAGAATTATTCCTTAGCTTCCATAGTTTTCCCTTACAAGATAAGCTAACATGCACTTCAGTACTCAATATCAACAGAATATATTCAATTTTCCTTTCTGAAGAAGTAGAAATTATTCATTTTAGACACACTCATAATAAATTCACTGTACTTTATTTATAAATTATAAATTTTTTACGAAACTTTAGAGCCCGTTTAGTACATAAATTTATTCTCTGATTTAAATTATAATTCGTGATTTATTACAGTATTTTTTTTTATAAAAAATACACATAAATTAAAAATAATTTTAATCACATTGTTTAAATCTATGAACCAAACACAATATAAGACAACCTGATATAGGTACATACAATAAATACGGTACTCCATATACAAGTGGTGTCTTTTTTTACCTCTTAATTAACAAAATTGCGACAGCTAGTGAAATACGGGTTCCTCCCAATGAAAAGGACTGTTCCAAAACTGGGTCAGTGTTAAAATTTTGATTACTTCAGTGGATGTGACACACAATACAGACGAGATTAATCCCTCAGGCAGAAATTTTTGGGACGATAATAGGAGAATTATGCAGCATTAAGTCCATTTTATTAATTTAAATTTTTAATTTTAGTTTTATTATAGTTAAAAAATCTCATATGTTCTGTTTATTTTACCGATTTGAGTTTTATTATATTAAAAAATTTTAAAAAATAGTCACATTTAACTTTTTTATTACAGTAAAGAGTTCTCATATAAAGTCACGTACATCTTAATTCAAATTAAAAACTCGAATCAACGAACTAAACGGGTCCACAAAAAGTCACATGATCACATCTAACTTTTATGCTACAGTGAAAAACTCTCACATAAAATTACATCTTAGTTCAAATTGAAAATTTGAATTCGTCAACTGAACGATGCCTAAAAAATTACACTGATAAAGGAAAATTTTGAGCTGTAAATTTTGTTTTAAAATTCCATTAAATTGTTGGACCATAATAAACGTGCATATTAAGTACGTAACTAATGATTTATTTGTTTTTTTTTTGTTTTACTTTTCTCCACTATAATTATTAGTTAAATAATTAGTTCTTTTAAATAATGCATTTTACATTAATCAAATATAACTAGCAACAAAAGCCTAACTATTTAATTTTTCTATTATTTTATTCTTTTAATGTAAGTGTTTTTTTTTTAATTTCAATAAAGTTATATATATATATTTTAGATTCAATATATTAAAACGATCTATGTTAATTAAATAAGAAAATATAGTTGTAGTAACTCACCTAAAATTTACTAGTTAAAATAATTTTTTAGTTATTTAAATTAAAATTTAAAGAGATCCTTTTGCTCTTATTGTTCCTACCACAATTCTCTGGGGATAACAATGTCATTTGATTAATGTCCTACAAAAGGGAAAAAGAGTTTTCTTCAATGAAAAAGAAAAGGGAAAAAGGGGATAAAGAAAAGTGATAAAGCATATGCCCTAATGCGTGTGCACGTCCCCCCACAAACAAGAGAGGGGTCGGTGGATCAATCTATTTCTAAACGTTAAAACTTTATCGCATAATGACTTTTTTCATCAAAATTACAATAATAACCTCAGGTGCTCGACACTCAAATCCCAAAGCATGTTTTATCAAATGTCATCAAGTTTTTTCATGAAGAGCCTAAATTACGATATGAGGTTATAATGAGGTATGATTGTGTGTCCCATCAATCAACACCGTTCATACCGACATTATGGGGAGACAAACTATGATGGAAGACATGACCATCAGCGTGACACGTGGGGTTATGATCCAATGGACTACACGGAATGGTTCTTTGGTCTAGTTTGTAGGGGATTTTAACCTCCATATTTATAGTGTCCCCAACCCCAAAATTAAATTCCCAAAGAAAGATCAAAGATCAGAGGAGCAGTGCTTTATGAATTTAACGGCATCAACCCATCAAGTGGAGGGAATAAAATGGAATCTGTGCCTTGCTATGTTAGACCCAGAGATTTTAAAGGTCAAAAGGAAAATAAACAAATACAGTGGAGGTGGTATAACGAGAAAAAAGATTAATACTTTGTGTTTAGAATTGATCTTATTTTTATTTTTTATATTTTTTAAAAAAGAAAAAATAAAAATATTTTTAAAATGTTATTTAATATAATAAAGATAAAAAACAGAAATGCTAATAATTTATTGGTTTAGTGTAAAATGAGAAAGAAATAAAAAATGACTTTTAGTTATTTTTTATGTTTTATTTTCGTTTTCTTCTCTCTAAGCAGAGAGAGAGATATTAATGAGTTTTTTTATACTAAAAATAATTTCTTAATAAAATTAGCAAACGCATTCTTAAAAATGATTTATGTCTGAGATTGAAAACGTTTTTATTTTCATTTTCATATAAAAAATAAAATTATTTTAAAATGAATTCTAAACGCATCCATTATGATTTTCATATTAATGTAATGAATCTATTCTCGCATTAGTGTATATTTCTTATTATTTTCTTAAGACATATTTAGTTCATATATTTAAATTAATAATTCTTAATTTTAGCATTTAAATTTTAAATTTTTTATAAAAAAAACATTATAACCTAATTAAAATCATAGGTTTAAAACCCCATAAAACAGACTTTTAATATAATTTGAGTTGATGTGATTTAAACTTCTCGTTGTCAAGTGACCATTGGGTCCCATTGATTTCCTTGTTTTTGAGAGTGATAAAAAAAAAAAAAAAAAAGAACAGAAAAAACTCATTAACAAATGGACGAAAAAGGACACCAACGTGTTCCTTATCTGGACCGGCACTTCATGGTCATCATTGTCCATTTAATTGACAACAACCCAAAAGAGGATTCTTCTCTCTGCCACGTGTTATTCCTAACAGTGCAATCTCACAAAAATAAACAATTAAACATAACAATAATTAGAAAACAAAATTCTTTCTAATACAGGACGTTTAGTTTATAGATTCAGAATCATAATTCAGAATTATTTTCATTTTATGTATATTTTTTGTGAGAAAAAATACTGTAACAAGTCACGAATCATGACATGAATCTCCCTTCTAAACGTCTCCTAAATTACTATATATGTTTTTCTTTTATTTTATTTGACTTGAGATGAGCATTTAAATCCTACACTTAATCGCTTGTATCTATTTTTCTAAGGGTATTAGTATTAGTATGAGTCCTAGAATTACCGCTTGTATTATCTCTTTCAGACCTCATTTATTTTATTAATTTTGATTTTTTTTATAGTTAAAAATTCTCATAAAAAATTAAATTTAATTTTTTCTGTTACAGTAAAAAACTTTCACTTAAAATCACATCTAAATTCGAATTAAAAATTCAAATTAACAAGATTATACTTTCATTAACTACTAAATTATTACAACTTTTTAATAGTGGTCCAATGTTTAAAAGTCTGCCTCAGCAAATAAAATAAATATTTGAAAAAATATAGAATTATTTTTAAGAGTATATGAGAATAAATTTTTACTATTTATTTTTGATAAATATTTTTTTATTAATGTAATTATTTAAATAAAAAGATTATAAATTAAAATTAAAAAATAAAAATTCTGATTCATATATTTTTAAAAAAATATATATTAAGATTACGGTATATTTTACTACAAACTGTCCTGAAAATAAATAAATTCTTCTTTTTTTCAAAAGAAAAATAATTCTTCTATTTTTTATCATAAGGAAAAGGTGAGTATTTTAATAAATAAATAAACAAAGTGAAAGAGAAAAATGCGGCTAAGTCTGACGTGAGCTTGGGGTGGGCATCCCAGATTTGCAGCCAAAAGAAGCTTCCCTCAAATACACACCAAGACCGGACACACACACAGTCATCACTCACTCTCTCTCTCTCTCTCTCTCTCACTTTTCTTTTTCTTCTCTCTCTAGAACTGAAAAACAAGAGAATTTACGAAAGGAAGACTGATGAGCTAAGAAAAGAGAAAGAGAGAGAGAGAAATGAATTGGGCCAGAAAACTGAAAGAAAATACGAGAAATTCACGATGAAACTTCATCAATATTTCGTTTTCTTTTTGATTCTCCCACAACTGGTCCTCACCTTAACCAAAAGTTTCGCCATTGTTGATAATTTGTCTCACAGGCGAATTCTCCACCAGCCATTGTTTCCGGCGAGCTCGGCGCCGCCTCCGGGGACCGACGACTCGACGGTATCCTCTTCTTCTCCTCCTCCCCCTCCGCCTCCGTCGCCGGACGCATATTCGACTCCAGACCAGCCGTTCTTCCACGAGATCCCCAATGGACCGACGCCGGATCAAAGTCAACAGTCTACGCCTCCAAATTCGCCTTCCAACGGCACGGTCGCGATTCCGACCGCGACGCAACCGCCGAAACCGATTAAGAAGGTCGCCATTGCGATCTCCGTCGGAATTGTCACGCTCGGGATGCTCTCCGCGCTCGCCTTCTTTCTCTACCGCCACCGCGTGAAGCATCCGTCGGAGACGCAGAAGCTTGTTGCGGGAGGAGGGGGAGGAGGAGGGAGAGACAATTCGCAGAGCTTCACGGAAGATTCTCGGGTCCCGCCGTCGAGCTTCATCTACATCGGAACCATGGAGCCGAGTCGGACCTCGTTGAGCGAAGCGAATGGAGGACATAGCAGAGAATTGGCCCCGAACAAGTCGCCGTACCGGAAGCTGAATTCGATAAAGAGATCGGATCGGTACCGTCCAAGCCCCGAGTTGCAGCCGCTTCCGCCGCTGGCGAAGCCTCCGAGCATGAATTCACCCTCCGCCATGGATTCTTCCGACGAGGAGAGCCGCGAGACGGCTTTCCACTCGCCTCAGTGCTCGTCCGTCAGTTACGACGACAGCTACTACTACACGCCGGTCTCTCGTCAGAGCGGCAAAAGCAACAACGGCAATGCTTCTGTAAAGAGTTCCATTCCAATGCCTTCCGTTCCTCATTCCAAAAGAACTTCCCCCAAATCGCGCTTCTCGAGTTCGAAGCAAGGTCTCCCTCCACAATCACCTCCTCCGCCGCCGCCTCCACCGGAGGAAATTCCGGACGGTGAACAAATAGCTCCGTGTGCTCTCAAGAAGCCGAAATTTTCAGCTCCACCGCCAAATTTGGTGCGCCTTCAATCCACAAACAACTCACCGCAATATGTATCAAGAACGGTCGTTCCTCCTCCTCCTCCACCTCCGCCACCGCCGCCACCTCCGCCTCCGCCACCGCCACCACCGCCGCCGTCATCGAAATCGGTTCCAAAAAAAGTTGGAGATTCGGAGAGGATTATAACTGCGAAGCCATTGCAAGCTCCCATTAAGCCACAAGTATGGGCGGCAATTCCGAAATCCGCATCCGAGAATGGAACTGTGAAATCTGAGCAGAAAGTTGATGATCACAGCAAGAAAGAAGCCGGTTCTTCAGAAGCCTTCGACGCGGATGATTCCGGTGGGACGAAGCCGAAGTTGAAGCCTCTGCATTGGGACAAGGTTCGCGCGACGTCGGACAGAGCCACGGTTTGGGACCAGCTCAAAGCAAGCTCGTTTCAGTAAGTAGAATTATTTGAAGCAATTTCGCACGCAGATTTGGATTTCCATATGAATTTTCTGATTTTGTAGGATGTATGTATATAAATTCTTTGCAGATTAAATGAGGATATGATGGAGTCTCTGTTCGGATGCAATTCAACAACAAATTCGGCTCCGAAAGAGGCGATAAGGCGATCGGTTCTCCCTCCGGTTGAGCAAGAGAACAGGGTTTTGGACCCAAAGAAGTCGCAGAATATAGCTATCTTGTTGAGAGCGTTGAATGTGACAAGAGATGAGGTTTCTGAAGCTCTTTTGGATGGTACGTAATTTCTGTTTTCTGCTAAATTATTAGATTCTTTGCTCTTTATAGCAATGGGAAAATGTAGAATTCTAGTTTTCTATTTGTTTTTAATAGGTAATTTTATTTAATATACATGTATATGATTGAATTTTAAAGGGCCTATACTGTGTCTTCCGTTCTGGGGTTGAGAAAATAAGCAGAGGAATCTTTAGTATGAGAGAGAGAAGATAATGGAGGATATCAAAACGGGAATTGGAGTTGACGATCTTGAATGTGAAGTAATCATCATTACTCGCTACAATAGGAAATAGTAGTGATAAACATTTAGCAGCATAATTCCAGTTACATTATTATGTTAGTTTTCAATTATTAAAAGTAGGAGAAAAAAGTAAAAGGCTGGGGAAAACATGAAGACCCATGAGAATGGCTCAACAGTAACTTCTAAGATGGAAAAAAGATGGTTGTCAGACTCCCAATAATCCGTGGCAACCAATTACCAACATCAACGATAATTATTGGTTTCATTTTTTTGCATATTCTTGCATCTTTTTTTTTTGGGAGAAATTTTGCATGTTCTTGCTTATGCAGGCTTTTTGAATAATCAGAATGAAAGAAAAAAAGAATGTCCATAGTTGCTTGCATCTTAAATTATTCAACTAGCTTTTGATTCTAGGTTATTATTACCGAGCATGCTTCAATCTAGTGTACCCTATTTTTGTTTTTCACAGTTGAGAAAGCCTCTTTTGACTTTGATTTGTTGTACCCTCTTTATGTGTCATTGCTTGTCCCTTTCATTTCTACAACAAATCTCCTGTTCCATTCTACCCATATAATCACTTATTGAGATGCATTAGAAACGAGCATAAACCAACATGATCCAAAGAGGAACGGACATTACTTTAATAAACCGAATGAGTTGAGTTGGGAATACACCTAAATAATCATAACGCCGTCAACAACATATATTAACATATGACAAACAAAATTGGTTTTACACTCTCTCTCTCTTTTTTTTTTCCTTTCTTTTCGGGTAATAGTATATTGTCAGTTACACTGCTACAAAAACCTCTATCGATCAAACATCTTTTTCTTGACACATGACAGTATCAATTGCGTGAAGAAACAACTCGTCTAGTGCACTTTTCTGATATTTGTTATGCTATTTGCTTTAAATATACAGTTTCTGTTTCGACCAGCCTTTTGTGTTTGCTAATTGCTGACTCGTAGTGATTAATGTGTTGGACATAATATAGGTAACCCAGAAGGATTGGGTCCTGAGCTTTTGGAAACTCTGGTGAAGATGGCTCCAACAAAGGAAGAAGAAATTAAACTTCGGGACTATCAAGGTGATACCTCAAAATTAGGGTCTGCGGAGCGCTTTCTCAAGACAGTGCTCGATATCCCGTTTGCCTTTAAAAGAGTTGAAGCAATGTTATACAGAGCCAACTTCGATACAGAAGTAAAATATCTGAGGAAGTCCTTTCAAACCCTGGAGGTATTTATGACTAAAGATTTACAGTTAGCATTATCTAGGTCTTTCAATCTTACGACTGCAGACTCCAAATCATACTGCCTATTTATTTTTCCAGGAAGCAAGTGAAGAACTAAAGAACAGCCGCTTATTTCTTAAGCTCCTTGAAGCTGTTCTCAGGACAGGAAACAGGATGAATGTTGGCACCAATAGAGGTGATGCTAAATCTTTTAAGCTTGATACACTCTTAAAACTAGCAGACATCAAGGGAACGGATGGAAAGACCACGTTATTGCATTTTGTGGTCCAAGAGATTATTCGGTCAGAAGGTGCAAGTGATTCCACAAATGACAATGGTCAGAACAAAATCAAGGAGGAAGATTTCAGGAAGCAAGGATTGCAGGTTGTGGCTGGTTTGAGCAGAGATCTCGGCAACGTAAAAAAAGCAGCAGGGATGGACTCAGATGTCCTCAGCAGCTATGTGACAAAGCTCCAGATGGGGCTCGAAAAAGTCCGATTAGTTCTGCAATACGAGAGGCCAGAAATGCAAGGGAAATTCTTCAGCGCAATGAAGCTGTTTCTAAAAGAGGCCGAAGAAGACATCATTAGGATAAAGGCCGATGAAAGAAAGGCTTTGTTCCTTGTAAAAGAGGCGACCGACTATTTCCACGGGGATGCAGCCAAGGAGGAAGCCCATCCCTTCAGGATCTTCATGATTGTTAGAGATTTTCTAGCAATACTGGATCAAGTGTGCAAGGAAGTGGGAAGGATGCAGGAGAGAACAGTGATGGGTTCGGCTAGATCGTTTCGGATATCCGCAACGGCTTCATTACCGGTACTCAACAGGTATAACTTGAGACAAGATACCAGTTCAGATGATGAAAGCTTGTCGCCGTAAAACATGTGAATATTAAGAACATGGCCCTCTTAGGAGGAAGGTTAACACAAGTACTTACACGGTTATTGAAGAAAAGGAAAAGCTATATGGTGAAACTCATATTCCTTGCTAAGAGGTACCTGTCAATTAACCAGATAAGGGTCCTGGGAGGGAGAAACATTTTGTACGAGCATTTCGGATGCATAGAGTCGAGAAGTTTCTAGAAACAAAAAATAATACAAGGAGAGCACAATGTGGGGAGAAATTTTCATCACTTTCAAAGAAAAGGGCAATTGGAGGACAAGAATTCACAGCCATCAAATCAAACGAAGTGCATAGATAAAATGAAGCAATGCATCCTTTGTTATATATCTATATATTTTTTTTCCCAACTCCAACACATATGCCATAGTTACAAACAATAGGTCTTTTTTATATCTAGATCAGATTCCCACACATATAAGAATGTTTTGATGTCAATTATGATGCTAAGCTCTGAATTTGTTTGATTATTCATTATTCTTAAAAATAAGGGGCTATTTTTTATTTTTATTTTTCCCCTTTTTTGAGCCTTTTGCTTTCCATCACTATCTTCCTCTTTCCTGAGCTCTTGTCAAACAATAAATGGAGAACAAAAGGAGTCAAACAAAACAAAAAGGAGCACAACCTACAGACAAATAGAAACATAGAAACAACCAACCCTACAAGAAACAACTTTCGACAAAGTAAAAGGGGTCCAACAAAACTTAGGGGCTCAAGCATTGAATGAACACAGAAAGAAACAACAAAAGAGATTAAAAGGAGTCCCAACAAGAAAACGAAAGCTTCAACATTTATTAGTTCTGTCACTGCAAAGTCCTTCCAAATAAAAAAAAATAAAAAAAAAAAGCAAAAGAAAACCCATATTTCTAATTAGAAAATAATTGTTTAGCCTTTTCCATTATAATGAAATGACTAGTGATGTTTATCCATTTCTATGCTTTTAATCAAACCCAGATTAGACATAGAATTTTGTTGTAAGGTTTAGCTTGGGCTGGTAAAATTGAGAAAATGCCACTTTTCAAAATCTGAACTTTCAGAAAGACAGAAATTCCAAGTCCGTGAAATGGCATACAAAAACCACCCTAAAGATTGAAAAAGAGGATTGGAATTTTCTTTCCTAAGTAACTATGCTCGTGAATTAATAAACAAATAAATTTAGGAGTTTGAATGAAAAGAAGCTAAATATTTCTTAAACGGCATATTGATTCTCAATAATAATTAATTAATGGCGAGTGAAAAGTTAAAAAGTTTTACTTACCCAATTAAATCAAAGCTTTTACTTTGGCATCTGCATTGCGACTCGCGGTGAAATCTCCCACGGAAGTAAACTCGATGACGGTGAGATTGGCAGTCGTACTTGTAGGTTTTAGATGGGAATTATTAATCACGAGAAGCAACGTCGTTTTATTACTTTTTTTTTTTTTTTTTGCTGAAATTTAAATACATCTCCTTGGTTTTTAAGACATGAGAACTTTTCAACTGACTTTGAATGTCCCAATTCAGATTGTAAGAACAAGCAGCGGAAATAGGAGGTAATCAAACATGCCATCACATAATAATGTTGTTACAAATATTCATAGGACATGCCAAAATAATCAACTTCTTGTATATAATAAGCAAACGGTCATTAAGGATCCGTTTAGTTTACTGATTTGAGTTTTTAATTCGAATTAATATGTAATTTTATGTAACTGTTTCTGAAAATTTTTTATTATAATAAAATTTAAATTGATAAAATGAACGGACCTAAATAAGTGACAGAGACATTAAATCCCGTCATATTAGAGAGAGACGATATCTGGGTCCGTATACAAATTGATGGATTTTTGTCAATATTCTCAATAAGAAAAGCTGGTTTTTCATTGAACGACCACCGAATTGAGTTTGGTTTTGCTCCGTTGATGTCATATTAACACAGCTCGCCTTTGATTGAAACATGCAACAGCTCTCAATAAAAGCAAACAAAATAAGTCTTGCGTCTACCCAAATGTCACATCGCCAAGGGGTTTGCTTTCTTTACAACAGTTTCTTGTAAATTCTCTTTAGGTAGAAAATTTATTTATATAATATTTTTGGTGGGAAATGAAAAAAAGTACCCTGTGGTATATTCGGTCTGGTTTGCATATTTTTTTATTTTGACCATATTTAATGTTCAAAAGTGTATATCACACAGTGATAAGTCGGATCTTCAATCCATCAGATCAAAAAACCAATTTGCACCAATTCAATATCTGTCACGATTGCCCCATGATATTCTATCAATACGATCATGATCGCGCTACTCGAATAAGCACAAAATTTCATAGCGCAAGAATCTTTCTTTGAACTTGTATAGTAGATAGAAAGAAAGAGATGGAGAAAATATCACGTATCCCATAAATAAAACTATCGAGAAAGAGAGAGTTGAGAGATGTGTATTTTCTACAGTGACAATAGTCATTATTTAAGAGTCCGTTTAGTTCGTTAATTTGAGTTGAGATGTGACTTTATGTCAGAATTTTTTACTGTAGTAAAAAAGTTAAATGTGACTGTTTGTGAGAACTTTTTACTATAACAAAACGTAAATTTTAAACTTGAATTAGCGAAATAAACGGGACTTAAGTAATCGCCGTAGTTATTTAAGTAGCCCAATTGAGTCATTCATAGACTCAAAGTTCAACATTGACAAGCCCGATAGTTATACCTCCTTTATAAAGCTCCGGTTATTTATTGATAATAGGATATTGATGGATTTTTACGTGACTATTGATTTAATACAAAAGAAACTGGTTGGTCAAAAATATCAATGGTTTAGAATTGGACAAAATCTTTAATAGCACAAGATACGCATGGAAAAAAAATGCGATTCTAATTTGCTTCATATTTATTGTACATAGCGATTGACTGCACTACAAAAGAATTGTCATTATCGAGGCTTTTAACACAATATAACTAACATAACTAGCTAGATCAATCTGTCATGAAGAAATAGTCAATTGCCCAAGAAAAGAATGGCCTTCCTGAGATGGCATTTGCTCTCAAAATATTCTTCACTAATATTGTCCACTTGGTCTCCTCTTTCTTACACTGCTTCCTACTTCTCTGCTTAAAATTCCTGAAACAATATGACAAAAGTTAAGTGAAATTACTTAAAAACAATTAAAATCTAGAATCATTATTGATCTCAAATCTAAGGACGAAATGGAGAAAACAAGCTAAAACAAAACTCACCTACACAAAGGAACTCCACAAGCATTAGAATCTGCACATAGGCGAGAGTGTAACTCCAAAAGTTGCCACATTCTCTTGCAATGAATGCAGCCACCAGGGACTCTCGATTTACAGCCCGCGAGATGTCGAACAAGCGACTCGAGTCCCTTGCAGGCTGCAAATATGCAAGGATCCTGGTTTGGTTTTAAGTCCTTATCATTAGGACCAATTGTCCTACAACCATCTCTGCATATGTGAACAAGAGCCTCCATTGCCTCACATAGTTGCAAATAGATCATCCTCTCATTTCTCTTTTTGATCCTTTCCTTTTGCCTCTGAAGGAATTGAACATAAGAAAATGAAGTTAGCTCTTATATCCCATTGTTTCGGAGATAAGGTAAGAAAATAAGTAAGGAAGAGAGAGTTACACTGTTTGCATCGGTCACAAATCTTCTGAGTTGACTTTCTAGCACCGGATGGCTCTCCTTCATCACTGTCCATCCTTCGGTAGCTGAAATAGATTTATAATTGTTAACGATTATACGTTGACAAAGTACACTAAGCCTAGCCGCATCACACAGCAATGCAAGTTGAAATATATCAACTACATTCTCTGTGGTGAGCAAACCGTCCTCTAGCCGCCGCTCACATTCTTGCTTCAAGTGCGGAACTACGTAGACATGCGAAAGTACCAGCAAGTGCAAGGCAAATTCCTCCATATCTTCCTTTTCAAAACTGCACAAGGAGAACCAATAACAGTCAAAGGCAAATTCATTTTTGAAAAAGTGGTTTTCTGTAGTTTTTGCAGGCCAATTTTCCTAGGCTGAAAGCATAATATTTGTGACATATGAGCTAGTTTGTATTTGCCATACAAAAGCAATTTATATTTGTACTTCATATCTATATTAATTTTCCATCAACAGTTAAGAGAATAAACCAATATAATATTACATACTAAGTTCTGAATTTTGATCTCAAGGCAAGTTCTAGGCATTTATTACAGGGCAGCAAAATTAGTGAAAGATAAAACTATAAGAACCTATCAAGGAAGAAACTTTTACCAGGAAGAGTATAAGAATCGAACGAAAACTTGAACCGCATCATATGGAACTCCTAATATCGAGATTGATTGTTGATGACCTCTCTTTCTTGATTGCTTTAACATGTCTCTCATCACAGGAGAAGCCATGCCCTGTCAGAAATAACAGCAAGCCTTCATTTGATTACTTTCTTTACTTTTAAAAAAAAAAAAAAAAAAAAAAACAGATATTTCTGGGTAGATCATATTTCTGTTTTCTGAAATCAGCTTAACTAAATGATGTTTAGCTAGTGAACTTACAAGAATGCTAGAATGCGCATAAATGATGCCACCATTCTCTGTTTGGATGAATACATCCGCTCTGTAACCTTCATCAAAGAGGCGATCCCACGAATCTTTCATCGCGGTAGGGACGCAGTATGATGATCTGTTCGTCACTGACCTCTTACAATAACCGGTTGATGCTCCAGACGGCGGTGGTGGAGGGAGAGGAATTTTCTCGGTAACAAGGTCATCAGATCCCCAAAAAACACTTTCCATCTTCATCACTTTTTCTGTGCCGCGATCTGGAAAAGTACAAGAAGAACAATCAAAATAGATTCTTATTCCCAACTTTAGCATATGAGAAATCTATATGACTTCACAAAGATTTAAGGATTGATCATTCAAGAAAATAAAAAAAAGTTAACCCTTTTATTTTCTTGTTAAGGTCATTTAAAAATCAAATGAAATTATATCTCAGAAAAGATGAATATGAAGACTTATATAAGAATGAAATGAAGAGCAACTTGCATAAGCATGATGAGATTTCAATTGCTAGTGCCTAGTATAATAATTAATGGACGTGCCACATACATTAACTGATTAAGATCTTCCAGATAAAAATGCACGGTTCATGACCTTTATGTGGGTCCTAGAAAAATATAAACAGGCTCTAAGAATCAATCAAAATGATTTCAGCTTTGTTTATGCTCGTCAATTTATGATGTCAATGAGCCGAAATTCAATCACGCAAGTTGGGAAAAATAGCGATGCAGCCTTCCCAAAATATCTACATCAGTCACTTTCATGGCTAGTTGTAACAAAATATACAAATAAAAGAAAAATTACTGTTTGAGACCATTTTCAATTCAACTTTGGCGACAGAAAAATGAACCAAGAACAAATATTGCTAATGAAATATTTAGAAGAAAACACTCTTTTGATATTACAAAGAGAGAAAACACAATCAATAATAAATAAATTGTAAGAGACAAAAAAAAAAAAAAGGAAATATCACATACCCTTTGTTGTGTTTATCAAGTGCAGGCCTGCAGACGAGAAGAGGAGAGATTTTGAGGTCAGAACTCAAAATCCTTATTACCCAATGCCAATGGCCAATTCTATATCCAAATGAACTACTAAAACCCGTTATATATATATGTATGTATATATATATAAATATATATCTGCAATAATCTCCTCCAAAAAACTCTTGACCCTTTTGTGGATAAGAAAAATTGAAAATGAAGATGAGGATGAATCAAAAAGAATCTTAATGGGATCTATTCAAATTCAATGTTTCTCTCTTTGGAATGGATTTGGTCGTTAAAAACGGAGCGGTTTGTGATGTTTGCTAATGTAAACAGAGATCTTCTTTTTCCTCTTGTTATTGTCTTTGTAATCTCTTTGCTTTATAATTATGTAGAAAATAGAACTGGTCTTCTTTTTCTGGCAAGAAAACAGAGCAGAAACAGCGTAGCATCTCGTTTTTGGTAAGAGTTTTGCTGAATCGGATCCACCTGAGAAAAAAGTTATCGCCTTTATCCCTTCTGCTTACGCGTTTCTCTTTCTTCTTTTTTGGGTCGGCAACTACCTCAACTGTCGTTTTGCATAATCCTCACGTTTTACACGTCATCGGATCCACCTGAGAAAAAAGTTATCGCCTTTATCCCTTCTGCTTACGCGTTTCTCTTTCTTCTTTTTTGGGTCGGCAACTACCTCAACTGTCGTTTTGCATAATCCTCACGTTTTACACGTCTTTTTTTTTTTTTTTTTTTGAGATTTTAAAATTTTCAGACAAATAAATGTTTTTTTTTTTTCATTTTTGAGATTTTAACATTTTCAGAGAAATACATTTTTTTTAATGGAAACCTCGATGGTGAACACCCATTTTTACTCCACCAGTAGAGTACTACATTTTTAATTTTTGAATTAATTTTTTAATAGTTTAATCTGTACATATTTGTATTAAAAATTTACAATACATCGTATATAATTATTTTTATTATAAATATGACAATTAAAAAAGTAATCTAACGGTCCACCGGTGGAGAAAAATTGGTGTTCCATCATAGAAGTTCCCTTTATTTATATATATATATATATATATATATATATATAACACGGGATTAAACCACAATAAATGTTTATTTTGTGTGTGTGTTCTTTTTATTGAAATAATATTTTTAATTTGTTAAAAGACGAAAATGCACGTGTAATTTTATATAACCAGGGACAGCTAAATACAAAATTAATAGATCGGAGAAAAGTTGACTTAAAACTAATAACTTAAAGGCGCATTTATAGAATAATAAGTAGTGACTTGTCTTTACTTTATTAGTATTTTAGATAGAAGGGGTGACGATTTAAATAGTTTAGTAGGTGAAATGATTTTTTTTTTTTAAAGTTTGGGGCAGTTAAACTAGAGTATATAATTCATGATCTAGAGTATATAATTCATGATGTATCTATAAATTAATTTTATTCAAAAATATAATGTAAAAATTTGAACTAAGAGAAAATACAAAGGATGCTTTTCAAAACAAAAAAAATACAAAGTATGTTTTTGGAAGTTTTTTTAACTTTTGGAGGGAGCCTTTAAACATACATAAGCTTTTTCCAAAGAAGAACAATAATATTTTTTTTAGATTTTTTTTATAGGCCTCTTTAACTATTAAATTTAATTAA
Source organism: Morus notabilis (assembly GCF_000414095.1). Lineage (NCBI taxonomy): Eukaryota > Viridiplantae > Streptophyta > Magnoliopsida > Rosales > Moraceae > Morus > Morus notabilis. The sequence continues at coordinate 249,054 of NW_010363504.1, read as the reverse complement.
ATCACATTAAATTAAATATATATATAAAATAAATAATTTTTAATACAGATTTAAATCCTATGGAAGAAACTCATTAAAAAATATTGCTTTTTGTGTTTGGATATCATTGTTTTGCAGATCACGATCCAGCTAGTTTTGGCGTGGCATTTAATTTGCACATTATTTTAATGGGATTTTCTTTGTAACTGTTATTTCTTTTATATTGTTATTGTATTGTTAGAAGCAATGTCGTTCACACACTTGAAAAGAGATGGCATTTACAAAAAAGAAAAAAAAAATATATTGTGAATGGCTATTAACGTCTAAACACTTGTTGTTCACTTCCACCTATCTTACACGTCCTCAACTTGATTTGATTTTTTTTTTTTTTTTTTTTTTTTTTTTGGGATAAGTAATGTATTTTCTTGCTTTGGGCCTCTGGGAAAGTTTGATGAATTTTCTCGTATCTGAAAGGAATTAGGAAAGTATGGCTTGAACGTGTAGGAGCACAGATTAATAAATAAATAAATAAATAAATAAATAAATAAGAAGAACCTTGCACATTTGTCCTCTTAAATTTATAGGATTTTGACAACGTATCCCATGTATTTTTAATTTTGACAACTTAACCCCTTTTGAACTTACAAAATTATTGTAATGCGTTTCATTTTATCAATTTTACTCTTTTTTTTTTTTTTTGGTTAAATTAAGGGATTGAAAGTTGGAAATTGAGAGTATGTGTTATGGTTAGAATTCCTTTGTCACAAATTTAACACGATCATCATTAAAATGAAGTAAATTACAATAGTTTTACAAGTTTAAGTGTTAACTGTCAATTAAAAATTTAGGAAATAAATTGTCAAAACCTTACAAATTCAAAGGGCAAATGTACAAAATACTAAAAAAAAAAAAAAAAAAAAAAAAAAAAAAAAACAATTGTGCATCATCAATTCAAGTCTGTGTGCGTAGTGATTAATAGTTTCTTTTTATTAAGAGAAATTGGAGTCCCCTTTTTTTTTAGTAAAATAGATCCAAGCATTTTAAAAGAAGCACAAAATCAAGATGTTGAATTTCATTATTCATGTATTATCAACAATTCATGGACATACCTTGATTTATGATTCAGTTGTTACCTTCACCAAGAGAAATAATTGAGCCGCTTTTCTTTTTCGATCACTCAATAATTTGGTGGCCACATTATGTCTAATAAAAAAACTTTCAAAATACTTGTCCAATTAAGTATGATAAGATTATATGTATATAATGTATGAGATTATTTTTTTTTCTCAATTTATAAGATTATATTAAATCGATGACAATATCCTATCACATGAAAGATCTCAATCTTTTTTACGTTAAAATAAGGAGTGATTTTAGATTTCAAGTGATTGGTAAGTAGGGAGGGTGACAACGCTACTGATCCTTTTGTTTTCTTAGAAAATTAATCACTTTTTTATGTATTTTGCTGATGAGTACTTTTTAAGAGAATCTATAATACAATGTTATAATTGATGTGTTTATTACGAATTTAGTATTTAAGTGTAAAAGTACTTTTCAATACAATGCTATTTATTGTGTCAAAGATTTGTTATATGCTATATACTTTTGTGGCAAATTTTGCACCAATTATAACATGCAATAAATTTAAAATTTAATTGTTATTAATTTATATGTCTACTTTTTTATTTAACTATGGCAACTTTTGCAAGGACATGATATATTACACTAGGGGTGTGCAACAAACCATTCAAACTAAACCAATTAATAATCGGTTCAGTTTGGTTTAAATTTTTTAAAAATCAATTAAATTGGTTTGGTTTGTGATTTTATCCTTTGGTTTGTGATTTTAACCTTTAAAAAATCAAACCAATTCAATTTATATATATATTTTAAAAATTATATATATATATTTTAAATTATATATATTTTTAGATCTGTAACATATTCATATATAAAAATTACGTTTATTCCAATATTAAATGATTATAACCCTAGAAATTTCTATTATAAGAAATGTTTATCATACAAAATATTAGTATCAGTTACGATTAAAGAGGTTTGAGAAGAGGTTGTAAAATATTAATTCAAACCATTAGAAAAACCAAACCAAACCAATTACAATCGGTTTTGGTTTAGACCGGATTAGATCTCTTAATTGGTTTGTTTTGGTTTGAAAATCTCTAAACCAATTTGTAATTAGTTTGTTTTGGATTGAAAATCTCTATAATTGGTTTGTTTTGGTTTGAAAATCTCTAAACCAATTTGTAATTAGTTTGTTTTGGATTGAAAATCTCTATAATTGGTTTGGTTTGTATTTCACCTAAATAAACGGTTTGGTTAGTTTGCACACCCTTATGTAATGCTAATTCAAGTTTCTTACTATTACTATCAAGAATTCCAATTTCTTATCCTGGAAAAAAAAAAATTTGATTCTAATATTATTAACACCTTGCACAATTCTAAAATACCATCTGTCTTGAATACCCTAACACTCTTAAGATTTATACTGTTTCTTTATCTCAATAATAGGATCTGTTGTTTCTATTTTCATGTTTTATTGACTATTCTTTCATTGTTTATTTATCATGTTATTTAAATTTAACAATCTTACTACATGAATAAAAACTAAATATTAAAAATATTTAAATAATTTATGAGGTGTTAAAATTTAATTAAAAGACAATCATCGAGATAGAAAAAATAGGAGAACATATCTTGACTCTACTAATACTGCTTAGAGTTTGTCGCTTTCAAAATACTTGGAACCTTAGTTATGTGAGAGAGAGAGAGAGAGAGAGAGAGAGAGAGAGAGAGAGAGAGAGAGAGAGAGAGAGAGAGAGAGAGAGAGAGAGAGAGAGAGAGAGAGAGAGAGAGAATTACTGCTTAGAGTTTGTCGCTTTCAAATTTTTTACGTTTAGGGTTGTTAAAAATGGTATATGAGTGTATATTATAACTCTTAAAGAGAAAATTAGTAATAACAACTATTGTTTAGAAGCGTCATCTTATTGAAAATTGGTGTAAACTAAGTTAGGTACTACTTTTAAAGTCTAGTTATATATTTACATGTGTGATTTTTACGCATAATTAAGCTTAATTTCTTCACAACTATGATATATTTGTATGCAATTTTCTAAAACTACTATTCTTCTGAGGGTAATTAGCCATATTAGTCTTTGAATAGTGTATATTGTGTAATTTTGGTTCTCAAACTTCTAATTTTGCCAAGTAACTCTTTGAACTTTTGATTTTTGACCACTTTAGTCGTGCACACTAAAATTGACAAATGACCCCTGAAATTTCTTAAAGATAATCGCGTTGCAGAGCTATGGTAACTAAAATTTTAACAGAAATAATTACACTAAATTAAAAATTTTTTTTTTAATGATTTGTACTAACTGTGAAGAGAATATTTAGTATTTAACGTAACTATTATTTATCTGGGAGGTGACGATTTATCTCAAATTTCAAAAACCCATCATAAATTTTTTAAAAATAAAAAATTTAATAGTTAATTTTTCAGACTAAAGCGACAGAATCAACATAATAAATTAACTCATCTTCCCAGTCACCCCTTGAAACTTTGAGGGGTCCATCTAATTTGCCGTAAAGCCCAAGCTATTTTGGACGTGGAAAGATGAAAGCCCGAGTTTCTACTTGGACCTTACAATGAGGCCCTTCTATGCAGTCCAGGCTGACTGAAGGAATGCAGTTCCTTCTAACCAAATCAGATAAAGTTTTTTTTATCGAAAATAAGTAGAAAATATGCCAATACGAAAAGTTTAAAAAAATAAATAAGTTAATTTTTAGTTATAAAAATTAATATGCTATAACTTGTTAAGTTATGGTTCATAACCAGATAAGTTATAGACAAACTTGTTAAGTTATGGTTCATAGCCAGCAAGTTACGGACAAAAACCGTGAATTATGGACAATAACTTGTCAAGTTATGGTTCATAACCAGACAAGTTATGGACAAAAAGTAGTAATTTGACATATTTATTAACTTATGTAAACTATTGGCCTATTAATTTTAATTTATCTCAAATTTTGGCTTATTTCTCTCTTTCTCCCAAGATTTTATTTATATAAATCACGTCGATCAAACATCATTATTTTACAGAGATATATCAATAACCTATACTTAAAACGGTATCGACATATCAGTAAAATTGTTGATATATATTTTTGCTTATTTATATAGTAACTATTGAACTTCTATAATAAATTAGGGGTGTATTTACTTTACATTAAGGACTTATTTTATTTTATATCTAATTATATGTTTATTCAAATAACTAGTGGTGACGGCATAGCGGTAAAGAACGATTTATCACGCCTCTCTCACATAAGAATCAAGGATTGATTTTCATTGTATGCGGCAAGGTTGAAATTATACCTCTCATTGACCTGTTAAATATGCCTTGCGCTGAGATGATTTTGAACTATGGGTTCAGTTTCGTGTATGGTCTTAGTAAATTGTCAAGTGATCGGGTAGAAGCATGAAGGGGAGCATAAGGACACCGCTTATTCTCTTTTTTATTAGTAAAAAAAAAAATCAAGTGTCTACTTATAAAATCAATAATGAGAATTTAGTGGATAGGGATCCACTAAAAAATTAGAGATTGTTTTCTATTTCACCATTAAATAGACAAGTAACCCTAGAAAGGCAATCAATGATCGTCTATTTTAATGTCGCTTCGGAAAATCACTTGAGCTCTGATACACGTTGCATGCCATGGAGCTATTATGCTTTCTTCAAAGAATGCCCACTTCCAAGCCCACTTCCTGGTTGGCATCGTTCTATCACTTCCTTTTCTATTAAGTAATTGCTTAGCAACCTCAGCATATGATCTGAGTTGTTTCTCTCTCAACGTTGGATCTTAACACCCAAAAATTCGTTTGTACAAATGATCTAGGCCTATATTCGAAGTTTTCCCGGGGCAGCAGTGGCGGAACTAGCCTTTTACTTCAATAAAGGCGTACACTAAATTTTTTTTTAACAAATTATCTTAGTGGGAACATATAAGAAAATATATTTATTTTAGTGGGGGCTTAAGTGTAAAATTTTAAAATTTTTAAAAGTAATATTTTTTTTCAAAAAAATTTGAGTAGGAGAGTTGTACTTAAATCCGCCACTACAAGGCAGTAAGGTGAAATGGCTCCGCCCTAGTACATTGAGTACTCTATCTCAGGCCATCAACAACATATGCTATACTTAAATAGATTTTGCAGAAAACTAACTATATTCGATCTTGATCGACCTTTCAACCTCAATCACCAAGTCACCCCCGTATTTTGCCACACACACGGATTCAGTTATCCAACCCCAGTAGAGCTTTCTTCAATATGCTCATGGCTAGATCGATAAGTATTTAATCGAATAATCAGAATAATTAGGTCTGTGTTTGGTATGAGAATTCATGTCATAGTTCATGGCTCGCTACCGTATTTTCTCTCACAAAAAATACATGTAAACCGGAAATAGTTCTAAATCATGGTTCTGAATCTGTGAACTAAACATCCGATAGAAAATTCTAGTATCGAAAGAGCATACACTTAATGGCTTAAGCCGCATTACTTCACTTTTCCATTTAATCTCATTATCTTTTTTATTACATTCATTTATGGTGTGATGAACGCACTCTAATAGTCTTAGAGGTGGGTAGAGAAAGTTAAGTGCTTTGCCGGTTTTCTTGTACGCATATACGCCAACTAAGCTTGTATAACCTTTAAACCAACACCCCCAAATATATATATATTTTTTATTTTTTATTTTTCAAATTGTGTGACCCAAGCTAAAGTATAAAATTAGAAAAACGGGATATGACCAAGGGTTCTAGTGGTATCCTTTTTCCAAATTGTGTGATTCAAGCAAAAGTATAAAATTATGGGATTAAAGTGAACTTAAGTCTAAAATGGTTGTTATTGAAGTAAATAAGTCACACTAGGGCCTTATTTAAGAGCAAGCTACTTGTAATTTATGATATCCGATGTTTGAATCGCCTAACTTTTACATTCTTTGCAATATTGATGGAAAATAGAGTTCCAACTCCCTTGAATTGGTCAAAACCTCATTATGAAAAGTGGGATTTGAATTTCTTGTAGTTCTCTAACACTACACTTAAACAAACCATGTAAAGTGGGGATATTTCTTTGATAATTTTGCCCATAAAAGTAGCAAAAAAAAAAAAAAAAAAAAGATATCAATGTGTGAGACATAGAGGGAACCTTGACAGAGAAATTTATATTACCTAACATTCAAGTTTCAACAATGGCCCCCATTCAGCATCATATCTACAGTCTAGTGGAGAAGTAGACTTGTTTTGTAACATTAATTTTAGTAAGAGCGAATATTTGGCTAAGTTTATCATATTTGCAAACTAGACAGTTATATCTGAAACCAACTAAAGTACAAGACAATCTCAGCAGCAGCAAAAAAAAAAAAAAAAAAAAAACTATTTACAGTCTGACTTATGGAACCATCACAAAGGGTCTTTGTCTGATTAGTAGATTAATTAAAGAAAAGGAGTTCTGACTTTTTATCTCAAACGCAAACTAAACAATACGTAATGTTTATCTCACTTAGGGACTAAAACCTTGTTGTGCATTCGCGCTACCCTCCACCACTTGAAAATATGATATAAAAAATACTAGTAAAAAAAAAAAAAAAAAAAAAAGGCCAATCTGCAGTCTCATACTCATGAACCATTAAGATGGCTTAATTACATTTAATTTGCTAGATGATAGGTCTCAAGTTCGAGTCTTATAAAAGAGTTTGAGACTAATTTATAAGTTATTATACACCTTAAAAAAAAAAAAGATTAGATATTGACTCATGATAATAGAAGTAAAATGACACGCTTTGTCTCTGAAATCGATATAAGTAACTATGGCTTAATGTGAACATTTTTCAACATGTGAGACTCCTTTAGTCACACCGAAAAGAGATAATTTTGGCTAATCTCACTATTTCACACGCTTTTTTTTTTTTGCCCCCAAAAAAAAAAAAAAGAACTTGACAATCTCACGGCATAAATTTATAAAAGGCCATGGTCTTGAAACCATGATTTTCCCCACCAAGTCTCTGCATCTGTAAGCAATGGAAACAACATCATACAAACGGTCAAACCTAGCTTGCTGACCTTCTTGGGTTTAGCAGATTTATATTTCAGAGTCAAAGGTTCTTAAGTCCTAGCACCAAGACCCAAGCCCTTTGCCACCTACCAAACTTTGCTGACCCCAAATATTTATAGAGTGTTTGGTATAAGGATTCGTGTTCGAATTATGATTCATAACTCATTACAGTATTTTTTTTTATAAAAAATACATGTAAATTGATAATAATTTTGAACCATAATTCTGAATTTGTGAACCAAACGTCCATTTATTTATTTATTTATATCATTTCCACAGCTTATAATAATATTATTAGTAAAAAATAAAAAAAATAAATAATAATAATAAAAATATACTATTTTTATTATGAGTGGGTGGCAACTTTGGATAGAAGAGGAGCGTCTATTTCTCCTCACTCTTTGCTCTTCCTTTCATATCACAGACTGGAGTGGTCCAGCCTTTCACACGTGAAGACGCTCCTCCCTTCCCTTGCAATTATATTCACGTGTATTATCATACTCTTCATTAATCTTTTTTTTTTTGTTTTTTCCTTATTTTCTTCTTCCTCATTCTTTGGCTTTCTAATTATGGCCCAAAACCCTTTCTCTCCCAAAAATCACTTACAATTATGATAGGGACCTTATTGTATATATATGTAAATGGAGGAAGTAAAAATCTTTTTTGTTTTTTGCCATGGTTATTGCTTTTATCTTTTTCTGCCCAAAACTATCACTCAATTGGAAAGATACCCCTTGAAAAAAAAAAAAAAGGTTTAAAAAAAGTAGGGATTAAATTATTGTCATTTGTCATGTGTGTTTGCTTCCATTAGTTGGTGCAAATTCCCAAGTGATTAAGCTCTGAGTAATCGCAATGACTATGGACAATTTGAAGATATTCTAAGTCGTAGGCAATTACTTAAACTAATTAGCATAATTTTATGTGTTTAAATTAAGAGTTAAGCTGGGAGCATTTAAACCGATCTGAGAATAGATTTCATGTTCGGTGAACTTTGAAACAATGACAGATGATTAATCACAATTAACTATTAAATAAGTACCGTTGTTATGAGGATTAGATCCAAGTGACCTTTGATTAAAATTCATTAGTTACTAAAAAATTAGTGAAAGAATTAAAGGACAAGGCAAAAAGATTAACAAGAAATGAGTAAATAATTATCCATTAAGAGCGTAAGTCGCCATTTATTTGTCATAGTAATATATATTCTCATAACTTTTAACAGCTGTATTATATGTCACTTAACCATTTATATTGACAGGCCAGTTTTTGGATCTTGTGTCCTTAGCCAATTTTTTAAAATTATTAACAATTCTTTCAATTCAGTTTTCCCTCTTAAAGAAATATATTTGGGGCAGAAACTCCTGCCCCAGTAAAAGAGTGTTTCTTCATGCTTATTGGAACCTACATAATAAATTCACTAATAGAAATAGAGACTAAGCAAACCCAATTGTCTAACAAGTCAGAAACATAAAAGGGTGGAGTCTCAATGGCAAATAAAGTTGTATTTATTCTCAAAATCCAAGGTGACCAGAGAATCAGTAAATTAAAAGTATCCTTAACTAAAAAAGAACAAAAAGTTTGTTTAAAATAAAAAGGAGACTAGCACTATATTATCACGTTTGGACCACCACCCAAATTGCAAACGCATGTGTGCGAATATATACATGTACGCGTATACATACATGCTTAATAAAGTCTTTAAGTTTGTGTATTATAGTATACTTGCTTTGAATTTAAGGGGCAATTCATTTTAAACTGTTAAATCACGTCATAATCATATTAGATTAAAAAAAATCATAATTTAACGAAATTTGATGAAAATTTAACTATTTAAAACCGAGTCTATTAATCTTTTTTTTTTTCACTCTACCATACGCAAATATAATAAAATTTTATCTATATATATAATAAAAGCATACCCTTAAGGAATGAAACATATACTTTCAGCATTCTATTAAAATTCATGAAGTTCTCTCATATATGTCTCCAATCTTTTTAAGCAAAACCCATCAATAAATACGCTTATGCCATTTTCATGTTGGTGTAAAAATTGCATTGAAATCAAAACAAAACAAAGCAAACGAAATAAAATGGATAATAATGGAATGCAAAAGCAAGGGACAGTTGGAAACAACAGTGACCTATAACAATGCTAACTGCCAATTTTTCCATTACAATTATATACATGATTTCCCTTAGGGCATATCTAAACAATGATCATTAAATTGTTGAATTGGCTTAAACCAACAAGTGATACTATTTTTGCATAACAGTCCTTTATGCTTGACATAGTTAAAGATTTCCCCCAAACTCTACAACAGGTAACAACTCGGGTTCCGTTCATTTCGTTGATTCGAGTTATGCTACAGTAAAAAATTCTCATAAATAATCACATTTAATTTTTTTACTACAATAAAAAATTCTCACATAAAATTACATCTCAACTCGAATTAAAAATTCGAGTCAACCAACAACCCTCTATTTATTTTTATTTTTATTTTTATTTTTTGAGACAGAAAGAGAAAGAAGTGTAGACGGTGATGATAAAGACTACGACCGAAAATATGAGCCCCCTCTTAATCATATGGGACAAAACTTTACAATCCTACAGCTGTCCAAAGTTTGGGAACACCTAAAAGTAGTACAACACCGTGTATCCAATCATCTCCCACCCTGACTTTTTAAGAAATTAAAAATAATGAGAGAAAATCACCACACACACAGCACAAATATAATACTAATATACTATAATTATGTAAAAGAAAACAAATACGTTGCATTGAAACTTCTTTTCTAAACATGATAATAATATCATAACAATATCTTCTTCTTTTTTTACCCTCTAGAATCTATATAACATCTAATAATTGAGATACTGATCTCACATCCCACTAATGGACTGATGTAATCTTTTAGGTTGCTTTCAGAGTTTGATACTTCATAATTTCATTTTAAGAATTTTGTTTAATCAATGTATTGTACGACGTATGAAAACTTAGCTATTTTTTTGAGTAAAATTGAGTTAAGTTTCGTCCTAATGGTGGGCTCTGAAATTTCTAAAGTGACAAAAAAAAATGAAAGTAGTGCAGATTCTACATAGTCAAAGTGAGTTGTAATGTTCGACACCACTATTTCTATATTAAACAGCATTACTCATTAAAATAACAATTCCACTCGTTAAACATGGCATACATATGCATACGTTCTTTTTCATTATTATTATTATTCTTTATTCTTTTTTTTTTTTTAAGGAAGCATGAAATGTATTATTACTGTTTCCAAAACATTTGCAAAATGTTATGGGACGTGGACCACCTATACATACTGTTATACCGTATTTATAACATGTACGTATACTATGTAATATCGTAACCGCTAATTAACTCCCCCCTCTATATCTCATCCGCTTATTTTGGCGGCACCAAAAACGCTGCTACTTTCCCTCAACTTCTCACTCCCCAGATTCTACTCTATCTTTCCCTCTCCTTCTCTCTCTAGAATTTTGCTATTGCTAAAATCTCTCTCTCAGCGATTTAGCAGTTTAATTCCTCTAATACCCATATGCTGTTTTGCAAAGATTTCCATTTTTCTTCCTCATAGATGATGGATTAACAAGAATTGTAATGGGAGACTCCGAGACCAATCCGTTCTGTTTCTCTAGCCTCTTGTGCCAAGAAGATCACGAGTCTTGTTTTACCGAACAAGAAGAAGATGAAGAAAACACATATTGTTATAACACTAATGATAATAATAAGCCATTTTTTGTCTCCGAAGATGATGAAGAATTTGTACAAACCATGTTCAAGAGAGAAGAAGAAGAAAAAGCTTTTTTCGGATCCAAAGCCTCTTCTTCTCCTTCTTTAGCTTCGGATGATTGGAACAGTTCCAGTATAAGAACCCAAAGCTGGTTCAAATCTGCTCGCTTGAAGGCTTTGGAATGGATTTACAATGTTTGTTTCTCTATTTCTTGGTTGTCTTTTTTTTTTTTTTTCCTTCCAAATTTTTGTTTGCTTTGGTTCTGAAAAGTTTGCTCATTTTGTGATGTGAATCAGACAAGAGCACAATTTGGTTTCCACTTCAAAACAGCTTATCTTTCCGTCACTTACTTTGATCGGTTTCTCTCTAAACGATACATTGATGTAAGTCAATACTAAATAATAAACTAATTGGTTCCCAAGTTTTTTTTTTTTTTTTTTTCTTTTCAGTTTTTGTGATGGTAATTCTTGAATGTTGATATTTGTTGTTAGCAGAGTGGGAAGATGTGGGCTATTCGGTTATTATCCGTTGCCTGTTTATCGTTGGCGGCGAAAATGGAGGAATGCAATGTGCCAATGTTATCAGAATTTCGAGTCCAAGATTATAACTTTGAGAGCAAGGTGATTAAGAGAATGGAGCTATTGGTTTTAAGTGCCTTGGAATGGAAAATGGGGTCAATTACCCCTTTTGCTTATCTGAATTACTTCACCAATAAGTTCGGCGGCGAAAATTCGCAACGATTAGTAGTCTCTACTGCTGTGGAACTGATTCTGGCCATGATAGAAGGTAGCCAATTTGATTATATTTGCTAATTAAATCATTTTTTTTTTCTTTTTGGGTTAGTAGATTATATCTTTGTTAATCAATCTGTTTTCTTTGGTGTAGAGACTAATTTGATCGATATCCGACCGTCTATTATCGCTGCTTCTGCAGTATTAGTAGCTTCTGATGGCCAATTAACAGGAAAGACAATGGAGCTTAAGATGAATGTCATCTCATTCTGGCGATCAGAAGACAAAGTGAGTTTTTTTTTTTTTGCCCTTGTTATTATTATTCATTTGTTGCTTGAAAAGTTGACTACATTGAACTCAAACCATCATTGCAAGAAGAGAGCTTCCATACTTGTTATTATTCATTTACTTTCCAAGTTTTTACCTTTACTTTCCTAGTATAAATGGGGTTGACATAAGATATTTAACTTTTTTTTCCCCTCTTTCAAATTTGATTCACAACAGGAAGATATGTATTCCTGTTGTAATCTTTTCCAGGAAATAGAAAAAAGAAAAGTAAAGACACCATCAGAATTCTCATTTTCTTGGAAGAATTCATCCTTCAACTCTACTGAAAGCACCAAGAGAAGGCTTTCTTTCAATGAGCGTGATCATCAAACTAGCCCGGTAAAGAAAGTTCATCGGACATAAGAGGAAAAGATTTGTTCTTCTACAACAAAGATATATTGGGTTTTTAATAGTCTTGATTAGATTACAGGTTTCTTTTTCTTTTCCTTTTTTTCCATTGAAAATGATTTTTGGTACTAGGTGGATTTATAGTTTTAATCAGGGTTCATCACCACATGGCATGATTTGCAAAAAAATTGATGATAGGGGGTTACAATTTCCAATACAAACAAAAGTTTTCAGCCAGTGACAAAAGAAAAAAAAGAGGGTAGAAAAAAAAAGTGAGTGTGTGTAAATAAAAAGGGGATAACTTTAGCCTACAGTAAAGAAGTGAGAAGCTGACTGAAGTCTAAAGGCCATTATGTGAGTGAAGGCCAAGAGTGAGCCAGAAGGCCATTGACGACTTGTTTGTCTATATTGAGTGTTTAGTAGTATTTGCTTTCACAAATGCCACTTTCTTTTCTCTTCTTTTTAATATTTGTTTTATTCCTTTGTTTTTTTAATTATTATTACCACTTTCATGTAAGGAAGAGAGAACATTTTATTAGTCATGTATACATCACTTGCATTAACCCCCTACCTTTTGATGTGGGGAGGCTTGGGATGCTTCCTATGTGTCTTTCAAAAGGCTGAAAGCCATGAGGAATGAGGAATTTGTTTTAGTTTGATTTGATGTATCTGTGTTGCATTTGGTTGGGCCATTGAAAAGTATATAAAGTTGAACATGATTTTATTTTGCTGGGAATGTTGGAGTTTCAACTTTTCATGAGTGGGGTTGCTTCCCCTTTTCACTGTTAATGTTGCACTTTGAAAGGAGTTCATCAAACCACACTAAATATTGACAAAGAAAGAAGAGTGCTCCATTACTGCTGCTTAGGTGTTGCACCAGAAAAAGTGGATTCATTTTTTCCCACACTACTCATATTCTCCTAAATATCTAACTCCCACCTACTTACGACACTCTAATAGATAACTACATTCAGTAACCCGAATATCATTGCTATTAAAGGTAGTATGAATACATTGGTTGGACAGGAAATAAGAAAGAAAAATAGACGACACCCCAATGTCATTGTTATTAGAGGTAATATGAATACATTGGTTTGACAGGAAATTAGATACAAGAGTATTCGAGTTTCGGAATCTATTCTTCAAGTTAGCAAAACTGAAAGCATAATCAATTTAGGGCAATGTTTTGAAATGAGGTTAGCGATGATATTTGCATACACTCGGAGAAATTGTAGGACCCAAAACTATCATGATGGATCTAGCGACCCTTGTTCTGGGGTGGGGGGGTGGGATTCATGGCAAAATGGTGTCAGAAGGCTTTACCCTTCCACATGCCTTCTTAGGGGGTTTCATATCCAGTCTGGCATTATATGGTACAATCCATTTTTTTCAGTCAGTGGTAAGGCAATTACCATGCTGCCAACTCTTAATAACAAAACAGTCTCCCTATTTTATCTCTTATGTATGGCCTATTCTGCAGTGTTCCCTAGTTTAATATGTGTGTGTGTGTGTGTATATATATGTGTATATATATATATAAAAATATATGTACATATATGTGTGTCTGTGTATGAGAACATTGACCAGAGAGACAGATTGACTTGTCGAATACCATAATGTCGACAAGACTTTTAACAGAAATATTAGGAGGAAAGAGTTTTACTATGATCATTGGACGTGAATTTTATAATTCTAAAACTATATATGCTTGCATATTGCAGTTATTGCATTAGATCATTGGTCTTCTCTATTTACTTTGTGGGGGTGTGGTTTGTATTTGTTTAAGATGGAGATTAATGCTTCACTAAACTATTAGAGTTACAGATTATAAGAGAAGCCAAGGCTGCATATTATTAGTTCAGATTCATTAAAATAATATGCCTTAATTTATACTCCTCTGGAAATATTAGTATACTTAAGTCGAACAGAAGTCATAATTGTTTCAAGGAAAATTAAACAGCTACATTTTGATAAGTGATTTTCTAGCAAATTATGATTCTCATTTCTCAGAACCAACAAAGAGAAACTCCTCTGCAGATGCCAAAAGAGCTGCAACATAAGCATCTACTAAGAGTATCACGTTATGGAATTTCTTTTTGGATGCACTGTGGACCCAAATCTTAATCACTAAATATTAGAAAGAAACGACCTCAACCGTTCAATAAAAGGTTTTCAGCTTTTAGCAGAAAAATTTTAGTGACTCTGAATTATTTTCTTTTATCTTAACCGTTGAAACTGAGATGCATGGTGCATCTAAAAAGATGGAATGTAACATTTCTTCATTTTTTTTCCAACTCTTTTTAATATTCTTTTTCTTCATGTTTTAAAATTCCAAATAATAATCAGTCTCAGTTTGCATTTCTCACTTTTGGTATCTGATTACCGTTCAGTTTTTCACCCTTTTTCATTTAGGATAGTTCATTTTTCACTTTTATAATCTGATAGTTGATGGGAAATGTTGATCTTATCTTGCTGTTGATTAAATACGTTACTAGAATTGTTATCAATGCAATTAGAAATGGTGGTTTGATGAGAAGTAAGAGTACACTTAGAGTTCTCTGCTACTTAGCAAAATGATTATTGTCATACGTGAAATTTTTGGCATATTTTGTAAGCTCACGTAATTTTCATTAATAAGTTTCAAAAATTTTCCTGATTCTTGGATTCTCATGGATATGGATGGACCACAGTTTATATCCACATCAAACAGATATATTACTTGTAGATTTATGCTGCGAGAAACAATATTTCCCTTCTTTTGAGAGAAAATGACTATTTAAAGTGATTTTTAGCTATTAGGAAAAACGATGGAAAAAAAATATGAACCTTAGAGAGTCCTATCTTCAAAGAAACCAAAAAGTTACTTTGGCCGTGGAGTGGCATCATATTTATTGTATTCATGTATGATAAATCTCCATCAATCCATTTAGGAGTCATCAGAACCGTGGAATGTGGCATGATATTCATCACTCCATACTCCATGCAACCTATGCTATTCTTCTTTCGTAACTTAGATAGATAGATAAATGGTTTACTGATTTGAGTTTTGATACACTAAAAAGCTCTGAAAAACAGTCACATATAATTTTTTTGTTAATGTAAAAAGTTTTCACATAAAGTCACATATTAACTCAAATTAAAAACTCAAATCAGCGAACTAAATGGGCCTTAGATGTTTCAATTATTTTTTTGTTGGTTTTTAATTTAATATGTATAAATTAAATATTAGGGGATGTAATTCTAAAAAAATATATATATTAGGGGGTGTACAATGGTTGATCTGGGCCTTTTTTGAACAGTTTAATCAATTTTGTCAAGCACAAGACTAACCGACTATAAAATGATTAGCGGTTTTCAATTACTTATACCTTCATAATTTGAACTTTGAAGTTGGAGTGTAAATATTTGATCTGATGCCCTTGAGCATTCAATTTAAGTAATTTGATATTATTCCAATATTTATTTATAAATGAGTATTATTGTTTTCACCATAAAATATTGATTCAACAGTTAAAATAAGTTGATAGTTGATGAAAAAATTAATGATGATTAATGAAATTGGATTCTCCACGTCATCAAGTTTA
The DNA here is from genome assembly GCF_000414095.1 of Morus notabilis. NCBI lineage: Eukaryota > Viridiplantae > Streptophyta > Magnoliopsida > Rosales > Moraceae > Morus > Morus notabilis. Next base: position 233,195 of record NW_010363504.1, on the reverse strand, counting down.
TATATTTGATGAGTACTACTATAAAAATGTAACCATTAAAAACTTAGCTGCATATATATTTGCAATTAAAGTTGACTTTTATTTAATATGTTATAGACATTCTAGAGAGATGAAAGTAGGTTGTTAGAGCAAATACAAATTGTCTAAAATTATGACATACTCTGTATCTTAATAATATATTTTGAAATACCAAAAAGTACGTATTGTACAGTGTTTAAAATTTCTTCTCTCACAAAGTTCCCACCAATAAATCTAAATTAGAATTTGAGTATACTTTCTAAACGAGTCTAAAGATTTCACTTCTTTCTCTCTACTAGTTGCTTGTGTTGCGACAAACTTATTGACTAACAATACAAAAGAAATAAAAATAAAATAAAATAAAAAATACACACTACGCTATATTCATTCCTTTAAAAATTTAAAAGAAAATAAATAAATACATTAAAAAATTTAGACGACGACCATTTGATACCCATCGATCACTAGTGATTGGTGCTACATTGTGAGGAAGGCATACCCATTTACCCAGCGACCAGATTTGCCCCTATAATTGTAAGTTTAGGCTGGGTTAAACGGACCAGCCTGATGTTCAACACTGTTAGCCTTGGTTTGGCCTGGCCCTAACTCTCGGTACAGGTCAGGTTTAGGTTTCAAGCTCGAAACCTTATTCGGGTCGGCCCGACTTGAACACATCTTTTTTTTATTTTCTTAAAAATACCTTGTAAAGTTCAGACCGGGCCAAGCCGACCCTCCTTCTTTTAGGGCTGACCCGGCCCGACCTGGTGAAAATAATGGGTAGGGCTAGCCCCACCCCAAAATTCCCATCCGGATCGTCAGGCTCGTGCCGGATACTCCGAACTTTCACCTCTACTCGCCCATAGCTTATGGTTAATTTCTTGATAAAAGAGAGATTCTTTTCAAAGCTGAGTATTTAAAAGTTATAAATCATTTTTGTTTTACTATAATGCTTTTAATAGTGAGAAAATATACTTATAATAGTAAGATTTTAAGGATGGTCATGTATTTTCATTATTTAAATTCAAATTTTTAATAGTTTTTTACCATTGGAGAGATTTTTATGTATATTGTAAAACTAAAGATTTATTTGTGAAATAAGGTATTTTACACATTTACCTCTGAATTTGTAAGGTTTTAATAATTTTCTCCTAAACTTTTAATTTTAGTACATTGCCTTCTCAACTTGTAAAATTCTTACAAAGTGCCCCATTTTAACGATGATTGTGTTAAATTAATGAATAAAAAGTAGGTTCGATAATTCAAACATCTCAATTCAAATATAACACAAATATTTTAATTTTTTAACTTTTAATCCTCTAAATCTAATAAAAAATTTGAGCAAATAATTTGAAATATTTAGGGCATAAGTTAGGGGGCGCAAAAAAAAAAAGGTTGGGGCCACGACTGTATCAAATTGGCGTTTAGGGGCGAAATTGTACAACTACAATATTTACGAGGGATATAGTGCGATTATTACAAAACAAAACCTCGCGCTAAAAATGTCTCTTCAAATTTCTCTTCAATATATTAAAGTGACGAGCATGTCTTTAATTTGGAAAAACACAGACTAATGGTATCTGAAAAAACATTCGAATCTATAGAATTTGACTTTCAAAACTTTTGCCTTCAGCGTCACAATATCTCACAGCCCGTGACGGTACCATTTCCCGTTGAAAGGAGCTGCCTCCTGTTTTCCCTCCCGTTTCGAAACCAAATAACACACACACACAACAAAAATAAAATAAAATAAAAAGTTTCAAAAAATCACCATTTCTGAAAAGAGATGGAGAAGCAACTTCGATTAAGCCTCCAATCCTCAGCCGAAGAATTCCTTTTATCCGCCACGAAATTTCCTCTCAAATCATCAAGATATGCTCTGAAAACCCTAATTCACCACATCGACGCCTCCTCCGACCTCTCCTCCTCCCTCCCCCTCTCTCTCCTCCGCTCCATTTCTCTCTCTATCCCCTCCTTCCACAACCCTACCTTGCCGGGATCGCCGCCGACCAAGCGCAACCGGAGATCCTCCCGGCTCTCCAATCGCGAGCCTTCCCGAGACCGAGACGACGACGAGAAGCGGAGGATCAGTCAGAGCCTCCAGGTCTTCGCTTATGTCACGCGGTTGTGCGTTTCGCACCCGAGGAATGTCTTTTCGGCGGCGGATTTGCTCGCCGGAGCCCAGTTGCTGCACGATAACCTGATCAGTTTCGAGTCGGACCCGGCGTTGTCGTCGGAGATCGCGAATTTGTGCGAGCAGTGGTGGAAGGAGGATCTTCCAGGGAGAGAATCGCTGATTTCTCAGTCCCTTCCTTTTTTCCTCTCGAGGTCGTTGACGTCGACGACGAAGCAGGATGTGCACAGAGTCTACGCCCTCCGCGGGGCCTTCGCTTTGTTTGATTTCGAGGACGAGAGCATTGAAGACCTCACGCTGTTGATAATCCGGTGCGTGGTCGCGCCGTTGTACATGAAGATGGAGGAAGGTCGGCGATTTGTGGCTTTCGCGTTCGGACTGAGCGGTCAGCTGCTGAAGGAGTTGCTGGCGATGATTCGGTCTCAAATACCGTTGGGAGGAAAATCGTTGCTTGAAGCTTATGGCGACGTCTTGTTTCGCGCTTGGAAGGTAGCCGACGAAAACTCCATAGACCAGATAGAGAATCGGTTTTTGCAGGAGTTGATTGATGGTGCCATCCATGCGAGAACAGAATCGCTGGCTGCTTCTGTTAGGAGGGTTTTAGGAGCGTTTATTAACCAGCGGACCACCATTGGCGTTGAGAAGCTCCTTTTCAGGATTTCTGAACCACTGATATTTCGGTCTCTACAGGTATTCGTTTTTTCTTGTTTGTCCGTTGATTAAAAACTATTCTTTAACTACGAAGCTTGGGATGATTGATTCATCTCTTGGAGAAAAAGAGTGGAAGAAAAGTATGATTCCTTTAAATTAGAGCAGCATCTATGAAGTATGAATTCATTATTGTCAGGCGGTCAGTAATTGTAGTTTCGATAAAGTTTCCTTTACGTTTAGTTCGTCACGTTTAGTTCGTCGATTCGAGTTTTCAATTTGAACTGAAATGTGACTTTATGTGAGGGTTTTTAACTATAACAGAAAAAGTTAGATGTAACTTTTTGTAAGAGTTTTTAATTTTAATAAAACTGAAATTAAAAACTTGAATCGGTAAACTAAACGAAACCGTGCCACCTTGTGGCTCCGTGAGCTAGCCCTCTGGGCCTTGCTGCCTAGATGCCTTGGGCCTAAAGAGAGTCTCGATAAAGGGATCCATTTGCTAAGTGAGCCAATGCAAAGTGTGCATGCGATTACGAGGGTGCCATGCGTCTCCATAAGTCAAGATGTCTTGTGGACAGTATTGGCCTATGGGGCCAATATTGCGGAGGCCTTACAGCGAGGAGGTTCAGCCATGTGCTTTTGGTCCGCGTGCGGAATCCCCCATGCGAGGCACACGGTGAGACATCTAAGGGCCCCGTGGTGCATCCTAGGCACATGAGGAGCCCAACGTGAATTGGCTCAAGGGTCGACCACACTCACGGGACTCGATAGTCAGCAAGACACGAAGGGAATGTAGGATACATGACCCGAGCGGCCTAGTTTGGGGCTGCAAAGTTGGAAATGAGTTGCTTGGACAAGATGCTTGCGCGTTTGGAGCTTGTTGGCCTAGGGGCTCGGCCTAAGGACTTGGGGGATCCTTAGGGCCGTGGTGCACAAGAGATGCGCTAAGGATCGAGACAGATTAGCTTAAAGACATATCAGTTGGCCTTGGGCCAAGATGTCATAGGTTGGCTAGTGTTGGAGGCGCTAGGCCTCAGCACATGAATGCAGCCATGCTGCTCATATGTGAGAGTTAGTTGTGAGCGATGCTCGTAGGTGTGAATCGGGATGCATGCACGCAAGAGCGCTTCAGCTTGGAAGATGGCTTGATTATGAGGAAGGCTGGCCTTGACTCGAGGAGTCTTGGCACTGCACGGTCCTATTCCGTAACCTTAAAATCCCAGACCGTGACAGTCTTCTCAGTAGTTCTCCTATCAGCTTAGTTAAGGAGACATGGCTAATAACAAGTTTAAAGCATCAAATGCAATTTCCGGGCTCGGTCAAGTCATGTCCATTGAAATGCTTCTTGCTTTGTCAAACAATTTAGCGGGATAAAATGCCATTTTGTCACTTTGTGTTAGTGTATGTGTATGAGTGCACTTATCAATGCCTATCTATTGTACTTTCAACTTTCAAGTTTATTAAACCAATCAATATTCTAGCAAAGAGGATCGATCTTAATCTCAAAATTCGTCTTGATTGCGAGAAGTTACACGATAATGTTCTGTTTATTTCAATTGCAGGTTGCAAACTCAAATGTTCGTCAAAATGCACTGCATTTGCTTCTGGACTTGTTCCCACTTGAAGATCCTGATTCCACGAAAGAGGTTAAAGATACATTGCTTGGTAAACAATTTTATTTGTTGGAGAAATTGCTTGTGGATGACTGTCCGGCTATAAGGGTTGTTGCAGTGGAAGGTTCTTGTCGCATCCTTCATTTATTTTGGGAAATCATCCCATCACAAACCATCACAAGGATGTTAACAAAAAATTTTAATGACATGTCTCATGATATGTCTAATGAAGTCAGGCTTTCTACATTGACCGGCGTTATATATTTACTCGGCAATCCACAATCTCATGAAATTCTTAAAGTGCTTCTACCCAGATTGAGGCATTTGATACTCGATAATGTCCTTTCAATACGAAGAGCTATGATGGATCTCCTCCTTGCCATACGGGATATTCAGAATTTCCAGTTTAATAAGGTATAGAAAGTTCCAAAGTTACACTCTCTATCATCATATCTTTCTATCTCTCTTATTGTTGCCTTGGTTGATGGGTTTTTTGTTTTTTTTGTTTTTTTGTTTATTTCATTTCTTACACAGGTGGTGGAGTTAGATGTGTTATTAGACGCACTTGCAAATGATCAACCTGAAATTGCTCAGAAAATTACAAGACTGCTTATGCCTTCTTATTTTCCTTCTAAGGCACCCACTGAGGAGGCTTGTAACCGCTGTCTTGCGCTTATAAAAAGGTCTCCAATGGCTGGAGCAAGGTTCTGTGAGTTCTCTGTGTTAGAAGGGGCATCTCTTAAGTCCCAAACAGAGCTTGTCAAAGCACTCATTAATTCGGCTGTGTCTCTTGATAAGTTGCATGGCAATCACGTTGATGGTTTACTTCTTGCTGCTGCCAACCTTTGCTGTGCGCTTGCCAGCGAGCCAAATTACAAGAGTGCTCTTAAAGAATTCTTTGTTGGCGAAAAGTTAAAATGTTTGTTTGCTAGGGCATCTACTAGGCATGCTCAGTCTTCCATATTCAAAATTGCATCCACCATATCTATCAAGGAGATTGCTGCGCTTCTTGATGGATGCATGGCTTTCATCACAAATTGTACTGGTTTATCTGGAGATGTAGAAAGGCAAGCTGAAGTGAGGTCCGCCCACCATTTATTGCTCTCCTGTGGCAAGCTTGATTGTATGTTTGAAGTCCTAACTTCACTTCTACAGAGAACTGTTGATAATTGTCAGATTCAATATGGTATTGAAGTACCAAAACAGGGTGTTTCTTCTGCTAAAAGAAAAGATAGCAAGTCCTCTAGCAAAATTTCAGCTAAATGGAAACAAGTTGGTGGAAAAAAGGCATCCAATTTTGAGGAGGACTATTCGGTTTGTGTAGGAATAGCCTGGCAAATTAAAGACTTGCTTAAGTTGGAGGATACTAGGAAGGCTATATTGGAATCCCAACATCTGGAATCACTATTGATGGCTTTAAAGGTTATCTCTGAGGTCAGCATTTTGCAGTCTTTGCATTGTGAATGTATAGACATCTCTCCAGTTTTGGCATATACAACTCTATCTTTGCACATGACTCTGGAAAATGTTAGTATAAGTGGTTCAAAAGATTGCAGTAGCAAGAGGAATGATGTGCCTGATTCTTCAGGATCAAACTCGAATGTAAGTGGTATTTCTCATAATTCTTTTCAACATAAATTCTTTGTTTATTCCTTCATGAGGTTAATTTAACAATAGATCTTGCATTTTAAATAATATAATGACGGATCTTACATTTGTTAGCTATTTGTTCTACAAGAAGATATGAATCTTATCTTATATGGAACTATGTTTCTCATGGTACTCTTTGTTTTTCTAAATCTATGCATTTTGAAAAAAAAATTGGAGAGCAATATATTGTATTGTACATTATACTCGGTGTAGCCGACAATCATGATCCCATATTCTTAATGACTTACAAATGAAATATCTCTAATTTTTCGTTGCTCTTAAACCTGTCTGGCTGGAAGTCAAGTAGACAATTCCTTGTGGTACTATTAACATCAGTAAATAATCAGTCAAATTTTTATTGGTTAGTGCATCACAGTAAGTGTTAATCAAAATCCTTAAGATCAAAGTGATGAATTTAAGCATTGCATTTCTGCATCTGTGTCCTGTGAGTGAAAATCATACAGATCTTTTGTCGTCAATCTGCTTGAACTTTTGCTATCCTGATTACTATGTACCTCTTTATGCTAACAACTACCAATTTTATTCTCTGTTCAGCAGACAGTTTTGGAACAGACACTGGTTCACATGCTCAACTGTTCAGAGAAACTATATGGAGCAGGTGACTCTAAAAAATCTGGGAAACCACAGTCAGAGTCTAAGCATTCTAAAAATACTCGTAGACCAAGGCTGAAGGAGCATAAAACAGATGCCACTGGTCAAAGTGATGCTGGTAAGTGTGAAGAAGTGACAAACGTACAACCCCATAATGCGTTTGCTTTATATTTCATTGAATGATGCTCCGAACACTTTTAATAGTACACTCACGCAAATTTTAAGTGAAATTTTGTCACCAGTGAATAATACTTGCGGTGCATTTATGCAGGGTTTGTTATGACTGAACCAAAACGGTTGTCAAATAAGGTGACAATGCTTACCACAGTTCTCCAATTCATGACTGATGCCACTATTATGGGTTTTATTTTTCATAATCACGAGTGGGGCTTAAAGTTCACGTCAGACTATTTTCGACATGTTGTATCCACTTTAAGGCAACAGCCTAATAACAGAGTTCATTTTGAAGATGAAGAAGTGAAGGATACGATTCTGTGTCTGAAGAGCTCTTTCACCTACGCAGCAAAATTACTCAGTTTAGCTTTAAAAGAGACCACAGAAGATTCTCCACCTCAAGCACAAGCTTTCGTTCTCGCTAACGATATGCTTGATATGATCACGTCAGTTGAACTATACTTGGGCACCAGTAACGCTGCGCGGCTTATGGCAGCAGTCAAGCCTTGGCTACCTGATTTGGTTTTGGCATTGGGATCTGGGCACATGAAACAGACTCGGGGAGAACTAGAACAGAATTCTTCAACTGATTACATCAGGCGTTATTTCCCATCATGGCTTTTGGTTTTATCAAAGACCGAGCTATCTGAGCTGAGCAAAATTGGCCTTGAAGAGGATGATGAAAGAGCTTCAGGACTAGAAGAATTTCCTGCTTTTAGGAAACTTATGGAATCGATTCTCCTGTTGGTGAAGAGAAATACCATTGTACTTGATGCTGTCGGCCAAATTTTCTTGATTGGCTCCCTAGTTGGGTTGGAAGGGAAGGACTACAGATTAGTTTTAGGACTTCTACACTTTGTATGCGTGAAGTTATTCAGACACGATTGCAGAGAGAGTGAGACATTGTTGGCTTTTCTGCAAGAAATCTATCCTCAGCTGGAGAGACATATAGAAGAAGAAAGTGATGAAGATGCAAGGCAAATATTAGAGAGTGCAAGGACATTGCTCGAACCATTTTGGAGTAAAACAGAGAACTTATTTTCTGAGGCAGACGATTAGAGTCAATAGATGACACACATCAGGCAAGTAAGGTGGATCAATCGATGATTGTTTGCTAAATCTTTTATCTTTTATCAAAAAAAAAAAAAAGAAAGTATCAGGAGAGAAAATGTGCATAGTTTTACTGACAAAACTGAATGATGTTTGTCTTGCAATGCTAACTGAAGTAGCCAAATTTGAATTTTGATGATAATTAGAAAAGTTGGTCCTCTCGGAGAGCGTGATAACTGTTATTTTCAGTTTCACTTGAAGTAGAATTGTAAATTAGAATTAGTCTTTGAGCCTCTTGTGTTTGGTCCAAATTAATATTGCCTATTTATTTAAACTAATATTATTAACTTGAAAATAATTATCATATGGACGGTGTATTCTCCAAAAAATGCTGATAAATGGACAGGTCTTTTAAGATGTGGCTTACTCAGATGTTAATTCCAACATTTAGTAGAAATAGAGCAGTTACAGGTCAAATAGTAGAAGACAATAAAAATATTCCATTACTAGAAATAGAATATTTACATGTCAGTTGAGTATAATACAACCAAAAAAGAGAATACAATTCCAAAAGGAAAGTGGTTACATGTCGATGAGATTGACTAGAGAAAGGAAAACAAGTTCATTTACAGGACAACTTGTCGAAAATTTGGACTTTGAACATGCTAAACATACCTGAAAGTTTACCATTTTTCTAAGCATATTAATGGCTAGGACGAATGAGAGATTTTAAACATTCAAATTCTCTTCCTCGGTGCTGGCCATAGTTATGTCTAACTATCTCTATCTCTAAGAACGCAAGAAATGAATGTAAATTCAAGAAATTGCATCCAACTTCTGGTTCAAACAGGGATCATCTTCAAACCAGCAGCAACAGGCATACCCAAAAACCCAACGAAAACACTTAGAAACCACTGTGAAAAGGTGAGGGGAGAAGTGTTGGCAAATGTTCCAAGGAACTCGATGATTATGATCTGAAAGATGACGGTGCATGTAAGGACCCCCACGAACACATAGTTGTCCAGTATGCCCTTGAAAACGTTTATTTCCTCCATTTCACGTGAGCTTATCTCATTAAAAACCTGAAAACAAAGAAGGAAAAAAAGGTCACCTTCTGTAAAAAAAAGAGATTCAACATCATCAAAATGAGAGAGAAGTAATTGAGAAAAGAGTTTTTACCTGGCAAAAGACGAATGAGTTGAAAATAAGTGTGTTAAGGATGAGATCAGAATCTGGGCCAACAAGACCAAATATTGCTTTCCCTCTTGCCTGAAGAAACCATATTATCAGAAACTGATACAAAGATTGCCCAAGGATGTTCCTCCACATGACATTACTAATGAAGTTTCCTTTCCTTCCGACGGGAGAACGCTTCATTAATTCATCGGTCGGAGGCTCAGTCGCAAGGGCGAGAGCTCCAAGTGTGTCCATTATCATGTTCACCCACAATAGCTGAACAGCTGTAAGAGGCGCACTCCCTGGAGTAGGGTTCAATGCACAAAACAAAGTAGTTAGAAATAGAGGGAAAATGACTTCTTTGATGAAAGAAAATCGATGAAAGTTCAAAAATTAAGTGGATGAGTTTAGCTTTCTAACCTGTTAAACAAGCTGAAGTGAAGTTCACAATCAAAGCAACAACATTAACTGTCAACTGGAATTGTACAAATTTCTGGATATTTATATAAACTGAACGTCCCCATTTGGCAACGGTCGCAATTGTGGTGAAATTGTCATCCAGGATTATGACATCTGCACTCTCTTTAGCCACCTGCAAGTACAAAGAGTGTTTAGTTTTGGCTTTTCACATTGACGTTGTCGCTTCTTTTTCGATAATAGTACAGTAAAGTTTCACACTTGCAAATTAGTATTCGACCCACCTCAGTTCCAGCAATGCCCATAGCTAATCCAATATCTGCCTCATGGAGTGCTGGGGCATCATTTGTTCCATCACCAGTTACAGCAACAACTTCATTAAATGTGGTCCTCAAGTGTTTCACCAGTGTGTGCTTATCTAGAGGCGAAGACCGAGCCATCACCTACAGAGGAAGGGAAAATTCTAAGTCAGTAATTAGATTGTGATAATCATTATAAATCAAATGGATTCACAAGGATGTTGCAGAATGAAAATAGCACCTGAATCTTTGGAATTAGTTCAACCAATTCCTCCCCTGTCTTCTCTCTAAATTCTGGACCTTCAATGGCAATACCATCATCTGTTAGGATCCCACATTCCCTTGCTATAGCCTTTGCAGTGTTTATATTGTCTCCCGTAACCATTCTTACTGTGATACCAGCTGCTTTACAAACCGCAACTGACTCCTTTACACCAGGACGAACCGGATCTTTAATACCGACGATTCCAATACAAGTATAGCCAGAAACTGGAATAGGATTCTCAGCTGAGAATTCGTTCTCCAGTTCCATATAGGCAAGGCATAGAGTTCGAAGGGCCTCATCGGCGAATTGGGTGATTGTGGCATTGAGATGGTTAATGGATGCTTCATCAAGAGGAACTATTTCACCATTTGAATTGATCACCTTGTCACAGTTAGCCAATACTATTTCTGAAGCGCCTTTAGTGTGCACTCGAAGACCTCCTTCAGGAAGCTCAAGCACCACCCCCATCCTTTTCTTTGTAGAGTTGAATGGTTCAACCTTAACAAGTTTTGAAGCTTGTCTCTCTGCCTGAAAATCCCCACCAAGTGACAAAGCAAACTCCAAGAGAGCAGTCTCGGTAGGTGTTCCCAGTATCTCGCGTTTTCCCTCTTTGTTAACCACTACCTCTCCACCAGTGTTGTTAAAAACAGATTGAAGGAGAAGTTTGACAGCAAAATCTGGGATGTCTGAACACAAGTCCTTACTGGATTTGCTAACATCTTTGACATTCATACAAATGCATGATTTCACAAGAGTCATGTGGTTGGTAGTAAGAGTCCCAGTTTTGTCACTGCAGATACTTGTGGCCGACCCCATAGTCTCACAAGCCGCGAGGTGCCTAACAAGTGCTTTGTCATTCATCATTTTCTTCATGGCAAAAGCAAGGCTCAGAGTCACAGCCAATGGCAGCCCTTCAGGAACAGCAACAACGACAATTGTGACCGCAACAGCAAAGAATTCCAACAGTTCCAATGCATCATCTCCCGACCAGCTCCAGTGAGTCCCTTCACGCAGTTTCCGACTGACCAATCCTTGAATCAAAACTGCAAAAGTCACAACAGAAAAGAAAAGGCCAATCTTCCCAACAAGGGTGGCCACTCCATTCAACTTCACCTGCAAAGGGGTTTCGTCGTCTCCGCTTTCACAAAGCGTCGCCATCAGTTTTCCCCATTGGGTTCTCATCCCTACTGTGGTAACCATCATCTTGCATGATCCATCTTGGACCTTAGTACCAGAAAGAAGAAAAGGGTTTTCAGTACTAACCATTACTGGTTCACTCTCACCAGTTAAACTTGATTCATCAATTAGCACAGAAAATCCCGAAACAAAGAGCCCATCTGCAGGGACTTGGTCACCAATAGAGAGGTGTACTATATCACCAGGAAGCAAGTCGTATATGGACATTTTCTGCCTATATCCATTTCTTGTGACCTGAATAGAAATCTTCTTTTTCTCCTTGTCCAAGTCCTTAAACTGCAAAGATTGGCGATAATCACTTGTTGCTGTCACAACGACAACCAGCAAGATACTTGCAACGATTCCAAGGCCATCATGAGCACCCTTTGGCCAACCTTCCATTGCTATGCCAACAATCAGAGACACAAAAGCACAAACTCCAAGTATCATAAGGGTCATGTCCTGCAGGGCTTCCCAAACGAATATCCAGAAGCCCCGGGTTTGGCTCTCTGTAAACTTGTTGATTCCGAAAATATCTACTCTTCGATTTAGCGATTTGGAGTCAGTGTTTAGCCCGTTATTGATTGATGTCGATAGCTTCTCTGCAATACCATCTACTCCACCATGAAATTTAAGCTTCTTTAGATCATGGCCTTCGACAATAGACCCCAATTCATCAGCACAAATGTCAAAACCGGCGGATTTAACCTCCTCAGGTACAGTGTAGTCACTTGGCTGCACTCCTGCAACACATCATAACATGTCACTAAAAATAACCATTACACATACGTGATGACAAGCATTATCTTCAAACATGATGATGAGTAAAAAAATTATCTTATTGCTGAAGAAATTTACCTTGAATAAATTGAAATGCAGCTTTTGAAACCAAAACAGCAATCCGTAACTTCTCCTATAGAATATAAGACAAACGACAAAGCAATTATAGTAGGGCAAAAGAACTGAAAGAATGGCAGAGGAAATGCTGGTAAAATGTCCTTTTCTCAGAGAAGATTCATGAAATTGTTTAACAATAACAAATCAGTGGCAACTAGAATACACAAATGTAAAGAAGTAAAACTAAAACTATTACAGAGTAGTACTTGTTTACTATGGGAATCATTTTCTCTCAAAAACTACCTATTGGCTTTCCCTCTTGGAACATTCTACAACCTATTCTCATGGCATAATAAGTGTCCATTTTCAGCAGTGAGAAACTTCTGAGATCATTGTCATATAATCATTCACCTATCATAGTTATGCTTAGTACATACTACATATATCACAGTTCTGGTTTTTTAATCAGTGATTAGCTGAAAAGTTTTAAAAAGTGGATGATCAAGAGACTGATTTGTTTATATTTTTCCATCCATTAAAATTCCTCGAACCATCCCTCGATTTTATTTGTCATTCTTGCGTAGGGTCATTCTAATCTTCATAATAATGGTTCTATTTTTATTGGTTCCAAACAAATAAACAACACAAAAATTAATGAAAATATAGAGAACAACAGACACAACACGACTTGATTTTCAAAATTTTTATCCTCATTTGCGTGTAAAAGGGAATAAAAAATTGCCATATATAGGAGGGCTTAAAATTTTGAACTTTTACAATTATATTAAAAATCATCATGCTTTTTTTTTCCTTTTCTTTTTCCTTATGTTGAACTTAAAAACCATCATGCTTTAACATAGCTGAATAGAAACCATTAATCAATTCGTTATTTAATTTTAAAAAGCTGTATTCCCAGTGATGTTTTAACACCATTACTTTATTTCTTATTTTTTTTATCATAACGTGGTACAACGTTTTTAGCAAAGGACATGCAGTTATATATCCATAATATATACATATATATATTATATAATATTGATGGAACCCAAGAATTTGAAAAAGTTAGAGGCACGTCTTAATCTCAAATTTCCAAAGTCAAAACATGACAACCAAAACAATTTACATCAGTGATTGCAGTCTTGGGGATAAATTAACACGTTAATTTGATGTTGTGCTCTAGAAATCGAATATTCTTTAGAAAAAATGAAAACAAAAAGCAAAACAGGACAACACGAATTTCATCAAACAGATTTTTGAGACCTAAAAAATCATTGGGTTCACAAGTGCCTTTCGAAAAAAATACTGTAACAAAAATATTTAAAGTGTAGTTTAAATTTACGAAACAAAGGTACTATGTTTCGCACACGGAAAAAAAATTAAGAAGGAAAGCTAATAAAGTATAAAAAATTAAAAGTTTGTTTAGTTATTTAATTTGTATTGATATGTAATTTAATGTTAAAATTTTTTATTATAATAAAATAATTAAATGTAATTATTTTTTAAATTATTTTATTATAATAAAATTTAAATTTTAAAGTCAAATGTAAAATCGATAGAATGAATGAGAGCTGAATACCTGATTGGTTTTGCGCATAGCAGCAGCTTCATAGCGCTTGGAGAGATTGGCAGTGAATCGAAATCTTCGCTTTGGATTCTTGACAAGCCCACAGACTTGCCTCCATTTCTGTAAAGCCTCGTCCGACGAGTGCTTCGCCTTCACAGCCACAAAATCTTCCTTCAACAAGCTTTCCATTTCATCAATAATATATTCTTCCAAAATTCCTCACTTCTACTACCACTTTATCAATAATAAACTTCTTTTTTACAATCTCAATCGTTTCTTCCTTACGTAGATAGCTAGTTCCAGATGATGACTATATATATACGTGTGTGTGTGTGTGTGTATATATATATATATATATTCAAGAAACCGAACTTGCCCAGAAATCTCTCTTGTAATCTTCAAGAAAAGAAGCTTTTTCTCTCTCTCTCTCTCTCTCTTCTTTGGTATTGTCAGAGAAAAGCATAAAAACGTTTCTGATACGCGTTTATTGTACTTTATCTGACGTTAAATGATGTGAAGTTTCCGCCCCATTTCGCAAGGAATAGTAATTTGGTTTGATGTTGACCGTACTAAACAAGAGACAACAACAAAAAAAAAAAAGAAGGAAAAAGGGAACCAAAAAGTATGGTATGGGTTTGGAGGCTAATTTATTATTGTTTATTTTCTGGTATGTTTTGTGCTTTTGGTGCTTCTGAAGCTTGGAATTCGGAAGGAGAAGAGGAGAGAATAGAGATCCGAACGTTATGGTTGGGGTGGGGATATTACTTGGTAATAATTATAGATAATAATTATAGATAGCCCCATGTAACGGTCTTGCTTTGCTCCTCATATTGGAACTACATGTGCGGGTCAACGTCACCACCTCCTTGATATTTTGAATTTTGTTCTTTCATTTTAGTCAGGTTATTATTATTATTATTATTTTTTTTTTTTTTTTTTTTTGGGAATTGCTCTGGTAAGCACCTAAAAAATAAAATATCAAAAAAGTTTTATTTTCCGTCAGACGATCTACGCTAAAAACTGTTAATTTCGTATACTTTTTAATTTAATTTAATTTTGATTAGATTCAACAGTTTGAAACGGGTCTCATTGATAAGAAGATTCTAACAAAGAAATTCTTTTTTTATTTTAGAACCATGAGACTTTTTTTAGATTTGAATCATAATTCATCATTTTTGTTATAGTTTTTTTCTTATAAAAATTTAAATTTTTATTCAAAATTTTTATTTAGACATGTGAAAAATACATCCCTAATAATTATGGGTTTACTTGAAATTTTATATGCACTTTTAAGCTAAAAATGTAATTAAAAATGACTAATAGTTGATTGTGATAATTGGAATTTGTTTTAGTTTCTTCATCGCAATGAGTAGTGCTACAACAAGAAGCATTTTTTTTAGATAAATTGTATTTCAAAATACATAAATACAAATGCTAATATTGATATAAATGACCTAGTAATACAAGCATAATTTAACGCCCTAACTATTGACCGGTTTCCATCACTTATCATGAAAGCGGGAGGGGAGGAAAACATGCACTAAGCTCCTGCAACGAGAGGCTGATACGGGAAACGACCACACATATGGCTCTTTAAAAATACATCTCTATAATCGATGGACAACTCTGATCAATCGAGTTTAAGATACTTATAGACCAAAAGTCACTCAAGATAATGAGCATTTTGGTTTTGCCATTTGTCATTTTTTATATTTTAACAAAGTACTATTCTTAAAGTAATTAATGATAGTAATTGTTTAATTTTACAGTAAATTTACATTTAACTATGTAATAATTGATCATTGATTATGGCATGTGATAGTAAGAAATGTGCTTCATTTGAAGAGGGGGAAAGTAAAAAAAAAAAAAAAATGCTCTCTTAATATATTAAAAAAAAGGAACTTATATGATAGGAGCACAACAAATAAATTACGATAATTTTTATTTTCAGTCATATATATAAAAAATTATTTATTTTGTATATTTTTTAAATTTAATGTGATATTGTTTATATTTAAGAGTAAAAATTTAACACTATTAATGGACTGTTTGGTTGGTAGATTTGTATTCTGATTCAAATAATGATTCATAGTTCATTATAATATTTTTTCTCATAAAAAATACACATAAATAAAAAATAATTATAAATTCATAAATTAAACGTCCAATTAAATACCTTTAAAAAAAAAAAAAAAAAAACTGGACACGGTCCGAAAAGAAAAAAACGCGGAGAAAGAAGTGAGTGGGGCGGAACGCGTCAACTCGTTCATGTCATGGAAAAAAAAAAAAAAAAAAAAGGAATGATGGCACAATATACGACAAAAAGAGTGAGATCTTTTGTGACGATACCGCGTCGTTTGGAATTAAATGCAGCATGTCATTAGCAAAAACAAAAAAGAAGAGAAAATTACAAAAACCAAAAAGAAAGTGCGAGCATGTCTGCTCTTTTAAATAGTCTAAGGTAAGATTTGAAACAGAAAAAAAAAAAGGGTAGCCTTTTGATCACCTTCTTTTTAATAAATGATTAGAATTTTTAAATTTTAGTCAAATAGTGAAACTTTTTTTTCTTTTGTAAACATTTTTTTTATTGTAGTTAATCAGTGATAAATTATAATTTTTTTTAAAAGAAATGATAAACTATAGTTAATTAATTATAATTCATGATTAATTAATGGTAAATTATTATTAATTAATGATAAATAATTATAAATTAAAGTTAATAAAAAATAAATCACATAATTAATCACTAAATTGATCATTTTTCTAATTTATTAAATTTCGGTCATATACTAAAAAGGTAATATTTATGGTAAGTAAGGTTTTTTTTTTTTTTTTTGTTTGATACTCTACTGGTAAGTATTGTTGTTTTAACTATTGGATTAATTTTTAATAGTCAGATCTGGGATTAGACGCAGTTCGTCGCACTTTAAATTTTTAATATGAACATTCACATATCTAACTGATAAAAACTTAATTTATCGGTTAAAATTACAATACCTACCAGTAGGATAGAAAAAGACTTCCCCACCATAAAAATTTGTCTACTAAAAATACCTATGAAAAAGGGGCCATTTACCCCTAAATCCCCTGGAAAAGTTGCATTACATAAAGACACTGTTTGTTATAATTTTTTTTTTAAATTTTATGTGATTTTAACTAGATTTAATAATTAAAACATATAATATTACTATGACGTCTTACGTGGAGTTCGGATATTTCATTTTAGCAGCTTTAAAGTGCTCTTACCATGAGTGTGGTAGCTTAGATTTAAAGTAAACTTTTAGTTGTGTTACTTATGGTTAAAAATTTGAGTGTTGAGTGATTCTATTTGAAAATCTTATAAATGAGATGACTTTTTTTTATGAAGGAGTAGAGTCCGCTGTTACGAACACCCATATCAACGTCAAATATTGGATTTAAGCCTTAATTAAATAAATAATAAAAAAATAAGGGAGAAAGAGAGAAATATGTCAAGACTTAAGATGAATTAAAATTAATAGGTCAATAGTTTACCTAAGTTAATAAATAAGCTAAATTACTATTTTCGTCCATAACTTATCTGGTTATGAACCATAACTTGACAAGTTTGTCAATAACTTATCTAGTTATGAACTATAACTTGACAAGTTATGACCTATTAATTTCTATAACTAAAAATTGGCCTATATACTTCCTTAAACTTTTCATATTGATATATTTTCTACTATTTCTGAAAAAACAATAGTCGATTACATGACTTACATAACCTTTTCTTTTACCTATAAATCGTTCCCCACTATTTGATCTCAAGGATTTGGATTCAACGTCAAGCAATTTTACAACTCCATTATATGAATTTTGAAAAAGAATAATGGTATTTGGTCTCTTTGAAAGTACTTTCAGTTTTTTTTTTCCTTTTATATATATATATATATATTTTTTTTTTTTTTTTGCTAGAAAAAATAAATTAGACCCCACGCAATCTAGATTAAATATAATAGAAAAACATGCCTATTACAATGACAATGACACTTGTGCTTTATTAATTACAATGATTACAATGACACCCTTCTTACCAAACCTAATAACATCAATACCTTTACTCTCAAACTCTATTAAATTTACTTGAGAAGGGTCAAAACTAACCTTTTTCATATTGACTTTATTTATTTATTATTTATTTTTAATAAAAAAAGGTGTTGTGATATTTTTAAAAGAGTTAATGTAAAAATATGTTAACAAATGTTAATGTGTTTAACTTTTTGTATTATATTTTTTTGTCTTTAAAGTATTAAGTTTAATTTAAGTTTCATTTTTGTTTTATTATTAAGATAAAATTGTCCAATTTACTTTATTATTTAATTAAATTTCATTATAATATTTATTTTAATTGGTCCTAATAATGTCCCAAATATTAAGTGGCTTTTTAATTTAATATGTTATTTTAGTGGATGGAAAGCATTACTAAAACAAAAGACTTTTAGGAAATAAATTAAAAAAATAATTATTTTAATTAAAGTGAAAGTTATAGTTACAAATGTGTAAAATTAACTAAACTCAGTTTTTATGCTAAATAAGGGTAAGTCATTCCAAACATTAACTTTAGAAACATTTTTCCAACACCTTGAGGAATTAAAAACTCGAATAAACGAGTTGAACGGGACCTAAATTTCAAATTGAAAAGTCATCCTGCAGCTACTGATATTCCTAAAATAATCAAAAGCACGTATAAACTTCTTGTGTCATGGCATAATGGTTCTATATTGTACTTTGCTACATATGCAATCTCCTTTTCATTTCAAAAATGCAGGACGCGTTTGAAATTCGTTCTAAAATAATTTTGTTTTTTGTATGAAAATGAAAATAAAAATGTTTTCAATCTCAGACATAAATCATTTTTAAAAATGCGTTTGGTAATTTTATAAAGAGATTGTTTTCAGTATAAAAAAAAACTCATTAATGTCTCTTTCTCTCTCTCTACTCGAGAGAGGAGAAAACGAAAATAAAAAATAAAAAAACGACTAAAAGTCGTTTTTCATTTCTCTCTCATTTTACACTAAACTAAAAAATCGTTTTCATTTACGTTTTTTGTCTTTATTGAACCAAACGCCGTTTTAGAAATTTTTTTTTTTAAAAAACGTGAAAAATAAAAACAGAATCAATTCTAAACACGGCCGCAGTTTCTTTTGTGTATTTGCTAGAAAAAATAATTAAAGTATTGGTTTCCTTGAAAAGTTTGTATTGAAGAAGTATTGTATAAGACTGAAAATTCCATTTCCTTAGAATATACGTCAAGGTCCTCAATTTTCACCATCCATGTCTAGCACATTGATCACTCACGCATATTAAGGTCATTCTATTGTGGAATATTTTCTGTTCAATTTACATCTAGAAATGTGGTGAGAGTCAATATTGATCAAACCTCCGGTAATTGGCAATAAATTTCCAACAACAGTCAAGGCGTATACTATTTTGAAACGTTCTCTTCTTCGATTTTGCATTCATGCTTTGAACAAAAGCAATTTGAACTCACAATCTATGGCCTTTTCTATTGTGGGAACCTCTAAAAAAACTCAGCCGTCAAAATATCATATTTTGATCGTTAGATTAATTTTTCAACAGTTAAATCTGTAGAACGAGCAATTCTATATAGTGCACTGTAAATTTTTAATACGAACGTGTACAAATTTAACTGTTGAAAACTTAATCCAACAATTAAATTAGAGTGTTCTACTAATATATTTTTTTTCTTACCGTAAAGACTCCTATATTCTAGAGATCTAATAGACCAATTCATCTTTCATCAGTACTTTAGAGCCCGTTTAGTTTACTGATTTGAGTTTTTAATTTGAGTTGATATGTGATTTTATGTAAGAACTTTTTACTGTAACAAAAAAGTTAAATGTGATTGTTTCTTAGAGTTTTTTACTATAGTAAAATATAAATTTTAAACTCGAATCAGTGAAATATACAGGTTTAAATTTGCTTTATACTGAAATTTTACTTTTCAGAAATATCGTCCACGGCAAGCCAAATTGGAAATTGAGCAGTTGACTGCTACGTTTGGTTTCTTTATGGTATTTTATATTTTATTAATCAAGTAGTTTTCTTTTTCCTTTTATCTATAATTTATAAGGCATGAAATTATAATTATAATTTATAATTTATGTCACTCTGATGATGATCAATAATAACAATAACTACTAGAAAAATCTTATGTTGGAGCGACACTGAAGAAAATAATTAAGAGCAGTTTTACATTTCAAAGTACTGTTTTTTATTCATTAATCATTATTACTATACCCAACAATTAAAGGGACGCCCTCCTGCTTAAAAAAAAAAAAAGCACAAAAAAGTAAAATAAAACGACAGCCAGGGCATGTTTCAGTAAACGGGGCCACATACGAAGCTACGTCGTTTGATGAGATAAACGGTTGGAAACTCTCGCGTCAGCTGAAGAGAATCACAGCCGTCAAATCAAAGCACAAAATTGAAAAATACCAATTCCGAATCCACCACGAAAATAGAGACTCACACAGTCTCCCACCATTTCCACAGCACCACTCCCCTGAAATCGCACAGATCTTCTCTCTCTCTCTCTCTCCTTCCTCTGCGAAGATGAGCAAGGGACCGGGACTCTTCTCGGAAATCGGCAAGAAAGCCAAGGGTAATTTTCTCTTCCCCACGATTTATCGGAGCTTCCAGGTCGCATTCCAGTTCTGTTTCCTCACGATTCGATTTTTTTGGTTTGTGAAAACTGATCGTTCTCGCTTTGGATTTAGATCTTCTCACGAGGGATTACACCTCCGATCAGAAATTCTCTGTCTCCACCTACAGCGATGCCGGCGTGGTAAGAAAGCTTTCCTTTAATCTGAGTTTTGCTCAAAATTTGAATTTGAATAGATTCATTTCTGCTGCCCCAATGTTTTCTTTGAATTGTGTAATGTTTTCTGTTGATTGAATCAATGCTTGGATCAATTGCTAGGGTTTTCTGATGGCCTCTTTTTTATGTTCCTGATTATTTGGTCGTAATTTGCGATATTTTAATTTTAGAAAAAAAAACTATATTTTTAAAGTGGGTATTTTTTTCACTCTTATGGGTATAAAATGCCATTATTTTGGGGGTGTTTGCCAAAGCCCAAAATGACTACCCTACAAAGTGAGGTTCGTGAAAAATTCTTTTTTTAGTTTTACACTACTCACTCGGTTGCTCAGTGTAAAATCGTTTTTTGAAAGAATTTTTTCGAAAAAAAGCTTTCTATTGAAGTCATTTTTAAAAAGATATACGAAACGTCGAAATCTGTGCTGTGATTTACTTTTTTTTATGAGAAACTTATCTACTATACTTAAAGTTTATGTGTCTTCAACTTGTGAAAACAATGCATGAGCCTATTGAGATTAATTTGGCGATCTGCATAGGTGATGGTTTATGTCCGAGAAACCTTTGAATTACTCCATTTCGATTACTTGATTCAAACGGTTCTAGTTGGATTATGAATCTGATTATAATTTAATTTCAATTCCAATTTATGTCACTCTCCACAGTTGAAAGAATTAAAAGGACTTACTTTTCATTGTCCAAACTCCAATAAACAGATTTCAAAATCATTTGGTGATTTCTGTTTCACGTTTTTGTTTTTGTTTTTTTTACCTCACTAAAACGATGGATAAAAGAAAAGTAATCAGGTAGAAGAGCTTTGACATTATCAACTGATACTCCTTTAAAATTCTGTCATTTTTTAGCTACAAGTGTGATTTTTGGAACTCTATCCGTGGTGAGAGTGCTTTTTTCCTTCCCATTTGCTTGGACGCATTGTTTGGGGTTTAAAAGTAGACAACCAATTTGATCTCAAAGCTTCTTTGTTCGGGATGCAATTTGGTGTATTCAGTTTTTGCAGATATTTCCTGTGGTGATGTTTTCCGATAAATGGGTTAGGAAGTACATTTTGCAGCTTGTTCATTTAATTAGTTCATATTAGTAAAAAGAAAACTATGCTTTTGAAGATAGCATATAGGCGTATTACCTTTTTTATTTTTTAAACAGCTAGAAGGAAGACTGAACTGATAATTGCTGCCAAATTTCAATTCTTGTCAACAATATTTTCTACTGTTGTAATTTTTTATTTGGAATGTAGTGCATCACATAGTATAGAACTTAGAGTTCAATTCTGGATTATTAATTGTTGTAACCTACTTGTTTCTGTATGGTGATTTTATATTTCTCTGTTTCGGATCGGTTAGATGTTTGGAAGTGGTAGAAACCTGACACATTCTTTTATTTTTATTTTTATTTTTTATGACAAATAACATGAAACCTTTTTGTTTTGCTTTTTGTCTTTTTTCTCATATAGGCCCTCACATCAACAGCAGTGAAGAAGGGAGGACTCTCAATTGGGGACGTCGCAGCAATATACAAGTTCAAGAACACTGTTTTTGATGTGAAAGTTGACACGGACTCAAATGTATGTCCTTTCTTTTGTTGAAGATGCTAAAATGAAGCAACTTTCTTGTTTTGATAAGCTTGATCTAACTTCTCTCTTTGTGGCAGATCTCAACAACTGTCACGGTCACCGAGATCTTGCCATCCACAAAGACTATTGCTTCTGCCAAACTACCTGACTATAATTCTGGCAAGGTACCAAGGTTTGGCATCTTTAGGCAATGAAATTCTTTTCTTGCAGGACGTTGTCTTAAACGTGCATCTACGTTTTTGTGCTTGCTGTGTTTTGTGTAGTTGGAGGTTCAGTACTTTCATGATCATGCGGCCTTTTCAACAGCCGTCACTGTGAACCAATCTCCATTGCTTGATGTCTCAGCCACCATTGGTACGCCAGCCATTGCCTTTGGTGCAGAAGCGGGTTATGACACCACTTCCAGCAATTTTACCAAGTACAATGCCGGTATTAGTGTAACGAAGCCGGATTCATCTGCATCAATAATTCTGTAAGCTCTCATGTTCTACTTTTTATCAAATCCAATGATTTTAACTCCATAATTTCAATGAATTTAGTACTTCAATACTAGGTCCCTTACCTTCTCTCTTTTTCTGTAGGGGTGACAAGGGAGACAGTATCAGAGCATCTTATGTGCAGTATCTGGATCAATTAAAGAAAATTGCGGCAGTTGGAGAGATCACTAGAAGATTTTCCACAAATGAGAACACTTTCACTGTGGGTGGCTCATATGCCGTTGACCGTCTAACGCTCATCAAAGCAAAGCTGAACAACCACGCGAAGCTGGGGGCTGTCCTCCAGCATGAGGTTGTACCAAAGTCACTGCTGACAATCTCCGGTGAGATTGACACCAAGGCCTTGGAAAAGAATCCCAAGTTCGGGTTGGCTATTGCGCTCAAGCCTTGAGTGTTGTGCTCACCGCAGTGATGCATTTTGGGCACTAATACCTTGTTCAATTTTTTACGGTGGCTCTTGAAGGGATAACTCGAATAAGTAGTTCCACAGACAAAATTTGGTTCTAGACGACTGTGGATGGTTTGATTTGATGATTCAACTGTTTCTATTGTTATCTTTTCTTTCTGGAATTGTAAGGTAGGTGGTGGAGGCATTTTGACGCTAGCCCATTATATTCTCCTTATGTTGAGGACGCCTTAGTCGTTTTGATTGATGGAATTTTTTTTTCCCAATTCCCAAATGGAGCTTATACTTGACAAAAATCATGTCTTACTATCTATTTCGATGCAGCATAAACAAGTTCCGATAGTGTTCTAGCTGCAAAAGTATAAAATCTTTGCTGTGTTTTCTTTAAAGCGTGTTGGTCTATTCCAAAGTGAAATTTCTACTACTGGTAGAAGCCCTAAAGCCGAATTTATCATTGGTAACTCTGCAGCTGACATATTTTATGTTGTTTATATAAATTATTTTCCAAAATTATAGTAGCAGCATATTTTTAAAACTAAATTAAATTTGAAGACATTTAAAGTAAATAGTAGTAAAAAGTTTTTTCTTATCTCGTACGTGGTAAAAAATAAAATTTTAATTTATTACTTTTTACTTAAAATAATTTAAACATATGCTATTTACTTTTAATTATTTATTGTAAATATGTTATTTACTTCTTTCACCCTTATAATATATATATAAATATATATATATATATATATATATATATTTGCCCAAACTGTATCAAGAGCAACTCAATATTTTGTTCATCAATTGGAGATTAGCAAGTGTGTTATTTTCCCTCTTCACACCGAAAAAAGAAAAGATTAGAAGTTGTTAATAGCCTTGGTTGTTGAATTAGCTAAAGTGTGAACAGCCTAATAATTTCCATTTTTTACCAAGAAAGAAAGAAAAGCATCCTCACAACATAACAGCATCTTCAAGGCATAAAAAAGTGTTTCACCAAGCTTGGGACGGAATCTGGATCGTTAATTGCCAACACTGTTTTTAAAGCGGAGGTAAACGAAAATACAGTATATTCGGCTCCTTGGAAGTGATTTTGTATAAAAACAAGAACATCTACTTAATTCAAGAAACACAAATCAATTACATGCTTAAAAACTTGAATTAAAAATAGGTTTGGCAAGCATATAAAGCAATATCAATGACGATTTGTACCAAGTAGTGCAATCTTATTGAATTATGATCGAATGACTTTAGACAGCGGCGAATCACGCGTAAGACGTAATGACAGTACGATCACCTTTGAACAAAAATCATCCCAGAAAGACTGAAAGAAAATAATGGGCAAATGATTTTATTTTTTTTTGTATGAAAATAAAAATGAAAATGTTTTTAATTTTAGACAGAAATTATTTTCAGTATAAAAAAATTCATTAATGTCTCTCTTTCTCTCTCTTGCTCGAGAGAGGAGAAAATGAAAACAGAAAATAAAAAATGACTAAAAGTCATTTTTTTATTTCTCTCATTTTACACTAAGTTAAAAAATTATCTTCATTTCTGTTTTTTTTTTATCTTTATTGCGCCAAATGCCATTTTAAAAATATTTTAATTTTTTCTTTCTCAAAAAATGTGAAAAATAAAAATGAGATCAGTTCCAAACACGCCCAATATGATTGTTACATAATACCATCAATGTCTGCTAGTCTAGCAAGTGAAAACTAGCATGTCCATAAAAATGGCATGAAAAACTTCTTTTCACAACTCAAATCACAAATTTAAATTTTTATTACAATATTTTTTCTCATAAAAATTAAAATTCAACTTGCTTACTACAATATTCTCTTGTATAAATTTACTTTTTAACTCAAATTCTCTTACTCAAATTGTAAAAAGAACGACCGGATCATCAAATAAAAAATGTCTTTGTCTCCCTTGTGAAGCTTTATATTTCAAAATAACAATTGGGCCAACAAAACAAGTTCACAGAATTATCATAAACCAATGTGCTACTTCTTGGCTAAGATGATTATTACCAAATGTAGAACTCAAAGCTAATCCATTTTTCCCCTAACAACAGCCTTACTCAATTGCAACCTCCCCCAAAAGCACAGAGACAATACACTAGTAAACAGTCTAAAATCATCATGTCCAACATTTTTAAAATAATTTTATTTTCAATATAAAAAAAAAAATTTAAAAATTATGTTAAAACCCAATTAAAAAATGTGTTTAATTAATTAATTAAGAAATTATTTTGAATATAATAAAAAAAATAAAATTGTGTTTAATTATAATTATTAATTTAAATATTATAATATTATTGATAAGTATTAAAAAATTAAAATAAAACAAAAAAATAACTTTTAATTATTTTTTAATTCTTTCAAAAAATCATTTTTATTATTTTTTGTTCTCATTTTTATTTTTATTTTTAAAATATTTACTAAACAAAGCAATATGTAGACCACACAAACACAGTTTACAAATATTTTCATTTTCGTGTCTTAAAAAATGTACAAAAAACAAGTAAAAATTAATTCCAATCGCAACCCTCATTTCTTGCAATACCGCATTGCTGAAGCCACAAAAATAGAAACCACAGACAATCTATAGAGTTGAAAATAAAACTACAAAGTTTACTAATCAATGAGGAAATGAAAAAGAACTAAGGCCCGTTCATTTCGCTAATTCGAGTTTAGAATTTGAGTTTTGTTACATATAAAATTTTCACAAACAATCACATCTAATTTTTTTACTACAGTAAAAAGTTCTCACATAAAATCACATCTTAACTCGAATTAAAAACTCGAATAGCGAACTAAACGGGCCCTAAGCATCCCAAATAAATATTTCTCAAAATATAAAATATTGCAGTAAATTAGCACAAAATCCACGTCTCAAAGAGAACCCTAAACGTTGAGATCCAAAACTTGACACCCAAAAAGAGCACCAAATAAACACCAACCAAAAAC
Organism: Morus notabilis; assembly: GCF_000414095.1. NCBI lineage: Eukaryota > Viridiplantae > Streptophyta > Magnoliopsida > Rosales > Moraceae > Morus > Morus notabilis. The sequence continues at coordinate 207,252 of NW_010363504.1, read as the reverse complement.
CATAGATTAAACGAAAAGTACCTTTCAAATTTTCTTCGTAACAAAACTCTAAAGAACAGTGAAACTAAAAAAAAAAAAAAAAAACAGAGATAGAGATCTAAATATAAAATCTTGAACAAAAACATTAAAAAAAAACCTAATTCGTTCAATCGACGCTCTGCATAATATCCTCGGCGGTGAACTTGGTGCCCTTGTCCTTGTCGGCGGCGGCGCGGCCCTTGGCCTTGCGGTCGAGGAGGGACTTCCGGTCCTTGTCTAGCCTGAGCTTGGTGATCACAACCTTCGAGGGGTTGATTCCGACGTTGACTGTCGATCCGTTGACCTTCTCGCGGGTAATTCGCTCAATGTGGATCACCCATTTGCGACGGTAGACCTGGACGACCTTGCCCTCGCGGCCCTTGTAGGTCCCACGCACCACCTGGACCTCGTCGTCCTTGCGGACCGGCATGGAGCGGACGTTGTACTTGGATCGGAGGTCGCCGGAGAGAGGCGCGCTCATCAGCACACGGCGGACGCTCGACGGCGCCGTGAAGTGGGCCTTCCGGCTCTTGCGGCGGGAGCTCGAGACCCTCGGGTTGAACTTCATTTTTGCTCTCCTAGGGTTTCACTATATTCTATTGTTTCTACTAGTGTTGTCTATTTATACGTGTTACATAAATTGGATTGTAGGGGACTAAAGTGTAATTTTGAATTTGTCAAAATAATAAGTAATTTAAAATATCTAATTGGAAGAAAATTAACATTCAATGTTTTTTTGAGGAAATAAACATTCGATGTTTTTATTATATAAGAAAACATTCGATTTTTTTGGGATTAAATCTTTTATAAGAGAATGTATGATGTAACACCTACATAATTTAGATGAGAGCCAGTTTGACATTGTTGTATTATTGAAAATAAATGTTGTAGTTGTACTATTAGTAAAAATTATTATAATTAGAAGGTTGTAAGTGTTTTATAATTCTTTTAACGTTGTTACTAGTACTAAAAGTAGAATTTTAGGTCTTTTGTAATATTAATATGGAGATATACAATAATTAAAAATTATGTTTATATTAATTTTTTTTTTATAATATTAAAATCAAGATTCCTAATTTTTTACACCAAAATTTGACAAATATAATATTATATTATCTCTTAAAAAAATTTAAAAATACATTAATTTTATTAAAAAATTACAATAATAAATCATGGTTTGCCATTTTATTTTAATATATAACTATTAAAAATATTTGAGTAAGATTTAACATATAATATTTATTAAAGAATTTAAAATGCTTTATTAGATATTATAAATATTTTTTATTTGTTATATAAATAAATAAAATCGATAGATTGTGAATTATGTTTTTCTTATTATAGATATTTTAATAAATTTGAAGTAATAATGGCAAAAGTAGTTATGCAAAATAACCTCTAACATACTTCTTAAATTATGTTGTTGGTCAATAATTTTTAGAATCTGTTGGGTAAAATTAAGGTTTACCAATCGCTCTAATATGTTATAAATTCTTTAAGAATCTATAAGCAACCCCTAAAAGTGATATCTACTCAAAATTATAATTAGGATTATCATTTGTTCATTATTTTAGTACGGTTCTTATTTTTGCTATCCCTCAAACTTTTCAGTTTTAGCAAGAAGCTCCTTAAATTCTTAATTTTGACAATTTACCACAAGACCTTTCTTAATTGTTGCATTGTGTCCTATTTTGTTTGCTTCCTATTAAATTGTGGACTTAAAATTAGAAGATTTGGATAAAGGTTTGAATTAGATTTTAAAAATGTTGTGTTAGAGAAGAAATTTCCACCGCTCACATGAGGCGCATTGTGCTTTCCGTCACTAATTTAACGAAAAGTATTAGAATCTTACCTTAACTAGAAATATTGACACGATTCACTAAATAAGATAAAGGTAATCCTCTCCTAATAAGCCGATTTTACTAGGTTGAGTTAGGCTCAATATCCATTAATTTATGTAAATTTGTATCAGAGCAGACCCAATTTTATAATGTTGTGTCCCCCAATATCGACTTATTCACAGCGGTTTGGCATGGTCCACGCTGTGCGTGAGGGGGACGTATTAAAATCTCACATTGGCTGAAAATATTGACATAATCTACTTAATAAGGAGAGAGTAATCCTCTCATAGTAAGTCAATTTTGCTAGGTTGAGTTAGACCTAATATCTTTTGATTTTTGTAAAAGAACGCTGAGTGGCAACATTCCAACAGTTTAGAAAGTTCAACTGATAAATTTACCATTGTGGGGTTAAGTTGTCAAAAGCTTAAAAGTTGTGGAATACAGTTCTCAGCATTTCAAGAATTCATGACTTCTATATCTATCCTTATTTTTCTGACATTTGTGTGAGTGCATCAACAGATATGTAGACGGCTTATCTTCCAAAAATGGTTGTGCTCTTGAAGAATCACACATGGAACCTTGTTCTAACACCCACCAAGAGGAAAATAGTCGAATTCAAGTAAGTGTATTAAATCAAGAGAAGGCCAGATGGAACTGCTGCGTGTTAGAAGCTTAGAGGTCCGGTTGGTAGCCAAAGGGCTACCATCACACCATTGGTTGACTTTTCTGAAACTTTTAGTCCACGAGTTAAGTAAAATAAATCACCAAAACAATTGTTCTTGTAATTATTGTTTTCACAAAGAATTAGAGCATCAGAAAACTAGACCTTACTCTGCCTTTCTTTAATGGAATTCTAAATGAAGATGTGAATATGCTTCAACCGCCGGGGCTTGAGCATAAAGGAGGAGATAAGGCTTATGTGGCCTAAAGCAAGTTGTGTTTATAGAGTTGTGCATGTTTCTAGTTTTACATTTTTTTGGCCCCGAACAATGTCAAGAATAGAGAGTACTACCATATTCAACCTGAAGGCGTTTACAATTACAATAGGCAATTAGGCATTTGCCCTTGACTCTATATTTTTGTTCTTCAAAAACTGATTAGCAGTTATTTTCTTGATTGAACAGATTGGCAACTATTAAGTAGCCTATGACGTTGAATTGGTGTTCAGCATTAATTCTGGTGTACGAATTTTGGTGTTGCCATTTCTAACAAGAAGCTAAAGAAATGAAATATGGAATTCATTACAATTCTAGGGGTATCATATAATCTGGATTATTCTCATGAATATGGATTGCATCCATACTTCACAAACACAGTCGAGCAGTAAAATTATCCTCCGCCGCTGACAAACAGACTTTGACGAAACCACCGGAAAGGTTGTCACCCCAAGTCAGCAAACAAGGAGGTTCGGACCCAAGAGATCCATCATCTTGGTCTGCCTCTTCAAAGCCAACACCTGAAACGATGGGCTATCTCCTTAACTTTCTATCTAACAGGTCTCTTTGGGGGAAAAAAAAATACACGAGGCTCGTTAATTAAGCCATGTCAGAATCGTGAGACTAGCCTGGTCGCTGGCTACTAAAGCATTTCTCAACATAAAAAATTCATGGCTTTAAAAAATGTTTAACTCAGCTTAGGAAGCTAAAGCCCCAGTGATTGATTGCAACACTGTTTACAATAGAGTGGCAGGAAAATGAAAACACAAATCCAATGACGCCTTTAGGTAGAGGTATTTTCATATGACATGGCTTTGACAAGGATGCAATCTGATAGAATTGTGATTTTGACTTTAGAATTGTGATTTTGACTTTAGAATTGTGATTTTGACTTTAGAATTGTGATTTTCACTTGGAATAACATCATGATCACAATACAGCAAACTTAAATAAGTGACTGACTTCAGCCACGCAAGAATAAGAAAGAAGAAGAAGAACCACTTAAAAGCATAAGCTTTAGAAAAATGTCCAAATTAACCTAACATGGGTTCTTCAAGTCCAACGGAAGAGCCACCCAAAAGCCAAATTTCCATTTGAAAATGACAATTAAAACGAAACCAATACATGTTTACATCAGTGCTTGGAAGCGTACAATTTCAAAATGATTTTGTGCAATAAAACAGTCACCCAAAAAAGTGAAATCCCATCTTTGGAACAACTACTATGAGACTCAATACCAGGCAACAAATGCAACCAAACAAAGAAGACCGATCACAACAAAATCCTAATGCCGTAAAAAGTAGAGATAATGCAACAAGTTAATAATGTAATCACGACATTCATTTAGTACCACATTGCTTAATCCACAATAACTCATCCCAAAATTAATGAGAAACCATAAACAAGATATATAATTGAACATAAAAATGAGGAATTGAAAAAGAGCTAAATCATCCGAAACAGTTATTTCCAGAAATATAGAATATTGCATTAAAACAGCACAAAATCCACGTCTCAGAGGGATCCAACACCAGATACCCTCAAGAGCATCATAATAAACACCAAAAAGCACAAATTAAACGAAAAATACCTTTTTCAGTTCTTCTCAGTAACAAAGACCTAAACAAGAGTAAAAACCTAACTCCTTCAATCGACGCTCTGCATGATGTCCTCGGCGGTGAACTTGGTGCCCTTGTCCTTGTCGGCGGCGGCGCGGCCCTTGGCCTTGCGGTCGAGGAGCGACTTCCGGTCCTTGTCGAGCCTGAGCTTGGTGATCACGACCTTCGAGGGGTTGATTCCGACGTTGACGGTCGATCCGTTGACCTTCTCGCGGGTGATTCGCTCGATGTGGATCACCCACTTGCGGCGGTAGACCTGGACGACCTTGCCCTCGCGGCCCTTGTAGGTCCCACGCACGACCTGGACCTCGTCGTCCTTGCGGACCGGCATCGAGCGGACGTTGTACTTGGAGCGGAGGTCGCCGGAGAGGGGCGCACTCATCAGCACGCGGCGGACGCTCGACGGCGCCGTGAAGTGGGCCTTCCGGCTCTTGCGGCGTGAGCTCGAGACCCTTGGGTTGTACTTCATTTTCGCTTGGTGATGGTGGCGGCTCTGCTAGGGTTTTGCGTGTGTGTGTGTGCGACGGCAAGTGCAGAGGAAGCGTTTTTCCTATGGTTTCTCTGCCTTTATATCTGATGATTAGGAACTAGGGTTTCAGTTTTTTTTTTTTTTTTTTTTTTTTTTTTTTTTTTTTTTTTTTTTTGTGAGTGTTACTTATTAGATATGGGCTGGGACCATTATCAAGCCCAATTTTAAAATTTAAAGGGCTCAGGTTTGTGGACTTGGGCCAGGATATTTTCCAATGAGGCCTTTTAGGGTAGGGAAAAGGAAGTGAAGATGAATGAGAAGGAACAATACTACTATCGAGAAATCTGAATGGATAATTGACTAGTTGATTCTTTAACCTTTTTCTTGATAATTTATTTTTTAAACTTTGAAATTTATTGTAATGTTGGTTAAATTGAAAATAAAGTTAAAAATTTAAATGGTATTTTTCACGTGAGTGTATAATGAAGGTAATTAATATTTTTTTACATCGAATTGATCCTCATATACGCATCATGAGTGAATTTTTTTTTTTTTTTTTTTAAATTGGGAGTTAACCATTTTGGGAGAAAAATTTGGGGGTCTCAATTTTAAAATTTTTTTCATTCATGTTGTGTATGAAGGGTTCAATTCAATGTAAAAGGCTAGAATTATCCTTATTAAACACTTATGTGGTAGATACAGTATAAATTTTTAACTTCATTTTCAATTTGACCGACATTGCAATAAATTTCAGAGTTTAAGGGGTAAATTGCCAAGAAAAAAGTTAAGAGACCAATTTGCTAAACTCGTAAAGTTGAGAGGGTGTCCATGGTTATTGATTTTTACCTTTTACTTTGATTAATACCTTTTTAGTTAAGTAACTATATTACTAAAAGAGTACTAATCAAGAGTAAAGGGTAAATTTAACAATTATCTTTACTATATTATTCTTTGAGAAAAATACACCACTTTTCTCCTGAAGATTTAGAGGACGTTTGGTTCATAGATTCAGAACCATTCTTGTTTTACGTCTGTTTTTTGTGAGAGAAAAACACTGTATAGAACCACGAATCATGATTCATAATCAGGGACGAATACAGGAAATAAACGTCCCCTTAGAGTCTCATTTAGGCATAAAAATGGAACAGATGACAACCTATATTTCAGTGATATTCAATACAATCTACATGAAGAAGTAATGTGACTTTTGTGGAATATTCAAACCTAATTTACACATAAAAGTGATATACTAGACTTTAAAAGTGATATCTGTCTAATTTATGGGGTCCATTATCCCAAAATATGCATAAATTTTTTTTCTTTTTTTTTAAAGCAATCTATAGCAAAAATATTTACTATTTAGAATTTCTCAGAGAAATTCCAGAAGTCATTCTCTTTCCTTTTTTTTTTCTCTGCTCCCGCCATTGCCACTATCCCTGTAGATGTCACAATACAACCCTACATTTGTGATGGAGAACACGGTCCTCACCGCCGAATCACCTGAGATGAAGATCTCTTATATACGAGAGAAGACTGAGATCTTATTATTTTCATAACTCAAGTTACAATTCAAGTTATACTGTTACAGTATTTTCTCTCATAAAAATTTAAATTCAACATTTTTACTACAGTATTTATCTCTCACATGCACAACCTAAATTCTTAACTTGAGTTGTGAAACAAATCTCTCTCACACAGACGCAAGAGAAGTTGATGTCCAAGGCCAATGTTCGTTTATTTATTTATTTATTTATGGTCGTTTATTTATTAATGATTTCCAGTTGTCGATTGCCTGCCATAATTTTCCGGTATTGTAGCTGACAGCAGACTACCCTGAAGTATCACGGTAGGATACTGTTCGTGGCACGATTGGTGAGCGCTTAGCAAGTTGCTAGAATTTTTGGTATCACAGCCAACAATTACACATGTACCACAAGGCTATCGTTGATAGAATTTTGGTATAACAACGCACTATTCCTAAGAGCCCAATAGCATAAGTGTTTGTTGTCAATGGCTACGTGAGTTGTTGTAGTATGATACTATCAAAGACATTTGTGTTATTTACATGTTCGTGTGGCATCTTTTGCAAATATATATTTTTTGATATAAAAATCAAATCCAACACTTCTGAATGTGACATTTGTGTAAAGTCATAAGGCATCTTGTAGTGGTCCAAATCAGGGATTCAGGATTTCTAATATTCGTTTAAATTTCTTAACTTATCTCATTTTTTGATTTAAATATGCTATTAGGCCTCTAAAAAGCTCTCACAAATAATCACATATAACTTTTTTGTTACAGTAAAAAACTCTCACATAAAGTCACATCTCAACTCGAATTAAAAACTCGAATCAACGAATTAAATGAGCCTTTAATGTGATTTTGCGATTGCTAGTGAGTAGTAGTGAGGCTTGATGGTTGTCAATTGGTTACCACCGTTGCCTGCTTAGGTTGTTGTGTACTTTTGTGTTTACTGTTTACCAACTTAAATTCTGCATATGTGATGTAGCGAAAACTTAATTAAAGGAGAAAAGCGAAACAATAAAATAAAGTGGATAGATCAATTAGCCAGTTAATTTACACCAAATATCAGAAAAACCATTTAAAAAATTGTTAATTCACATAGAATACTGAATTAGGAAGAAAATTGAGAGAAAACTCAAAATTTTTACTCAATTGAACTGACTTTTATTGTAAGAAGGCGTCTAAATATATAGGTAAAACAGAAATTAAAAACTAACCTATTCGAAAATAAAGAAATAGTGGTTCTATTCACGCACTCCTTTTTATTTTCCACACCCCATTTATATAAAATTTTCTCATAATAAAATGAACTCACATAAAATGACAAAAAAAGAAAAAGAAAAATTCAACATGCTTAATTATGTGATTAAATTTTATTGTAAAAAGAATCTAATGATAGTTTTTCTTTTTATTATTTTTATTTTGCATCTTTTTTCTTTTATAAATTGTTATGATTTTTTTGTTTTGTTTTGGTTTTGTTTTTGTTTCGTTTTTTGATTTGCTTATTTTGTTTACTGTTTTGAATAAATTTTTATTTTTTCTTTCGCTTTGTATTTTTTGCTCATATCTCAATTCACATCGTAAATTCGTTCAGTACTTATTTTATTTTTTTTACTTATTTTTGAGTTGTTTTGTTGTCTATTTTATTTATTTTTTCTTAATTGTTTCTTTTTTCCTTTTTCTTTGTTTACTTATGAAAAAAGATTTTATACCCAAAGCTTCAATATAACAAAAAAAAAGAGATATAGAAATGATAATATTAAAGTAAAAAATTAAAATGAAATGGCTGAAAATTAAAAAGTTTATGAAAATAGTTAGGGGTAATGTTAAAATAATAAACGTGTACCACCCATAAAGAAATAATTAAAAAATATAAAAAATTTTTCAAAAAGGAAATTTTAAAAAATTTTAGATGGAAAGAAGAATTGAAACTACTAGACACAAGAAAAAAGGAAACACAATCATAATTAGAATCGAAATTTCCTAAGTCAGCATATTACAGTAACAAAATTATTAAAAATGAAAAAAGATGCCATTTTGAGGGCCTAAATAATGTAATTTGCTTGAAAAGCGTCTCACATCATGACAAAGCGACGAGTTTTGTCCGTTGAGCCGTTTCCACTTAGAAAACACATATTTTTTTGTTTAAATTCAACATCGCCAAAAGACTTCATGAAAACCAGAATTTTTGTCTTATTTAGCTTTGCAATGTTCCCAACGCACCATAAAAGTGAGATCCTTCTGCACCACATTAATATTCTCATATGATTAGAAAAAAGGAAAAAGAAATTGCGTATGATATGTCTTCTGTTTTTACTGGAATATAATGTATTTTCAGTTTATAAAGAAAATACATGCACCGTAGAAGTAATGCTTTTATAACTTTTTTTAGGATATTTATTTCACAACAAAAAGAGTATCTAGATCAAGATAAATTAAGATATGTTTATGCGTGTTGACGTGAAAGTAAACTATCTTTTGGCAAATTATTCCCTTATTTTAAATTTTTTTTTTTTTTGCTAAATAGAGATTTCATTCAACCCACAACAGAGCCAAAAACGACAACAAGAGACAAAAAACGGCAACAAGGAACAAAAGGAAACACTCCGAGAGAGAAAAAAAAAATCGAGAGGAAACAACGAAGAAGGAAAAAAAAAGGAACAAACTACAACTAAGCCGAAGACAAGGAAAGAATTGAGGCCCAAAACTAGGGGAACAACTCCTCAATATCCTTGAAAATAGAAAGGAAGATGGAATCTTGAGACAAGAAACCAAAAACAAGGGTAGTCCTGCTCCACTCGGCCAAGTTATGGCTCGCAAAGTTGCACGATCTATTAATTCAGGAGAAGTCTGTGATTCAAACGTTTAAATCATGTGATTCGAACTATTTTCGATTTACGTGAATTTTTTGTGAAAGAAAATACTGTACCGAACCATGAATCATGATTCGAATCAGGGAACGAATCCCTCTACCAAACATTAGTATTATTTAGAGAGACCAAGGACAATTAGTAGCGGAGGCAGTAACACTTAAGATAGCAAGAGCACTATCACTTTCAATGATATTGTTGAGAAGGCTGAGTTGGAGGAAGCTTGAAGGGCGAAGCGAATAGCCTCCATCTCTGCCACTAAGGGATCTTTAGTTTTGATCAGAGAAGTAGTAGCCATAACTATGTTTCCATTCGAGTCCCGGCCAACAACAACAACCGCCGAAGTGGACTGACCTACTGAACAGTCCACATTAAACTCTTTAGAAGCTTCAAAACGGATGATCGACGAGGTAAGAAGCTCATGGTACTCTTGGTATTGCTTCTGAACCTGCCTGAAATAATGCAGCAGGTTGACTTCTAAACCTTAGAACACCAAATCGTTCCTAGCCTTCTAAATCACCTCTAATGCACTCGAGGTGAAAAAGAGGAACTCCGTCGATTGAGGAAGGGTCGAGTCTCCAAACAAGGCAAGCTTCAAGAAGTCCTTTATGGATTCAAGGTTAAGATGTTCGGGTCATAAGCTCCAGGGAGACATGAACAAGATCAGCCTCGAAAAGCTGCAATACAAAAAGATGTGACTAATAGTTTCCCTCCCTACCCCACAAAGAGGGCAAATCTCTTCTCCTATTCAAATTCTTCAAGAAATCTCTGCCCTGACTGGCAAGGCTCCCACACTAGCTCTCCACCACAAAAGCTTGTGTCTCGGATTCAATTTTGACTTCCAAAGAGACTTCCACATCTTCACATCATCTAAAGATCCATGAATTCGATAACTATATTCCAGCCAATACGCCGTTTTGATAGAGAAATCCCTTTTGGAGGTGGTTGTCCAAATCCAGCGGTCCTAGATACTTTGCGTGGTGAGGGGGATAGCAAGAACAGTTGTCGCTTCATCCTCTGAAAAGAGGGCACGAACTTTGCTTTCATTCCAATTTTCATCGTTATTGAACAGATCCGAGACCTTGTAGAACCCAATAGCTTTCGCTTACTTTGGGGAGCTCTTAAAACCTTTAAGAGATGGTACCCATGGGTCCTTCAAGAAGTTAATCCATATTCCATTCCTAACTAACAAACAAGCCTTTTTCTTATGATATCCCTGGTATTGATTAGGCTTTTTCAGAACTTAGAGTCAGAAGGTTTGGCTTCCGCACCAAGAAAAGTTCTCCCTCTACAGTAGTTTTCAGCAAGGACCTTAACCCAGGGCGAGTGAGAATCTCTAAGCATATCCCATCCTCATTTAGCAAGTATAGCTCGGTTCATGTCTCTAGTTTTTCTTAAACCCAGATCTCCCTAAAACTTGGGTAGACAAATAGAATCCCACGACTTCCAAAAAATATGTCAGCCTTTTTTACCTCACCAAGCATTTCTGTAAACCCCATTAAGCTTTTGGCAGATAGATTTGGGAATCAAGCTCGTTATCATGCTATAAGACGGAAGAGCTTGGCCGGAAGAGCTTGGCTTGCTGATTTTAGGATGACAAGAGTACCAACCTTAGAGAGACGTCTAGCCTTCTAGCCATCTACCCTTTTTTTGGGCCTTATCCACGAGATGGTGCCAGTCTTTAGTATTGCTTTTGGTTTTAAACAAGGGGCCCCCGAGATGCACCGCTCTTTCTCGAATTCACTTATTACCGAACACGTCTATGACTTCCATTGTTTTACTGCTTTACGTGTTTCTACTAAAATAAATCGAATATTTTCCAGCATTAACCTTCTGCCCAGACCAGTAGCAATAAGACTCTAAGTACTGCTTGATGGCATTAGCCGTTTGCTTACTCGCACTCTTAAACACCACCAGATCGTCTGCAAAGAGTGAGTGAGTGAGAACTGTTCCTCCCTTGGAAACTTAAACCCCCTTGAAATTGCCCATCCTGCTTTCCCTCTTAAACATCCGATATAACACTTCAGTACATAGAATGAATAAGAATGGCGATAAAGGATCCGGTTTAAAAGAAATGACTACTCACATTAAAAGAATTAGAGATATTATTGTATGGATTCAAAATAATAATCAAAAGAATAAGATTGGTTTAGATTCTTACAAGTATCTCTACCTCCTAGAACATTAACTTTAGATATGTCTGTAAGATAGAACTCAACTTATATTATGCTTCAACAATGCATCCCCTATAAGGATGCTATAATAAACTTTATATGTGCAAAATTAAGAACATGACATATAGACGCATATGATTGGCAAATTGCCGAAATTTTGTATCAATTTTTAGGTAGGTTTCATAAAGTTGCTTTAAAACTCAGTGGAACATATTACCCAACATCACCTTTAGCTTTAGGTGAACTTTTAAGAATTAACATTTTATTTAGTGAATTTAGGGCGGACCCAATCTTAGGAGTTCCTATCGCTTTTATGGAAAAGAAATTTAAAAAATATTGGTCTAAATTGCCTTTATTGTATGGTTTAAGTACTATTTTTGATCCTAGATTAAAATTAGACGGTCTAGAAAACTTAGGTGAATTTTTAGGCATCAATTGTTCTGACCAATTTCCAACAATAAAGGCAAAAATATTTTCGATCTATAGTAAATATGAGAATAGGTTTAGAAACACAAACTCTGGAGTACAAGAACCACAACAATAAGATGAAAACCCGCATACATTCTTGAATGTTTTCGGGTTGAAGAATAAGAAGAAGACGACTCAAAGAGAAGCTGTGAATGGATCTTCATCAACTGGTGGCAGCGACGGCGGCAGCTTCAACGAGCTTATGCCGTACCTCAGTGAGAGCTTAGTAGTCGACGGTACTGGAGAATCGTTTGAGTTAGTTCAATGGTGGAGGGCACAAGCATTAACTTGGCCAATCCTAACTCGATTGACAATTGATATTTTTCGATCCCAGTCTCCATTATTTCATCCGAACAAGCCTTCAGTATGACCGGACGAATACTTGAGGAACGCCGAAACACATTGCAAAGGGACATTGTTGAAGCCTTGGTCTGCATTAAGAATTGGGATTATGCTGATCAACGTTTATATGATATAATTTCGCCGGCAAGTCAAGAATGGATCGATAAATTTAATAGATTAACATTTAATTTTGAAGATGATCCTTTAGCTTCAAATTAAATTGTAATTTGTAAATATGTATTTACTTTTGACATTGTAATTGTATATTTAGACTTTGTAAGTTTATAAAATTTATAATTCGTCACAAAATGATTGCACTCTTTTTTCCTTATCAAGTTTTTATCCCAATTGGGTTTATCTTGGTAATGTTTTTAACAAGACAATCATGAATTATGAATTTAAAAATTAATATACAAAATTAATTTATTAAATTGTGTTAATAATGTGTGTTGAATATTGATTTTAATTTTTATATAATTTTAACACAAAATAACTTAATAATTATTTATATACAAACACAATTACTAAATAATAGTATATTATATAAAAAATATATATATACAATATTATAAAAATATAATAAAAAATATTTTTTAAGCCATTCGGGCGGACTCGGGCAGCCAAAATCAGGCACGCAGCCTGTTCACGGGCTTTCTCAGGCTCAGGTGGACGGTCAAAAAAATTTGAGCTAGTCGGGTCAAACGTCGGACTCAAAATTAGTTTTTTCCGACGATCGCAGGCGGGCCGTCCAAAGTTCCATCAATAATCCTCCCGAGTATTGAGGAGAGCACCTTCTTTGTCTTTGATGTGAATCCAATTTCTACGCACACATGAAAGAAACGAAAGCTCATGTCCCTTTCTTACAGCCATTGAACCCTGGGTTTTTGTTTCTATAACATTTATTCTCTAAGCAAGAGCTCTTCTAGATTCTTCTACTCATCTTTAAGCATATTTAAGTCTTCCTCCGATTCTCCCTACTCTTGAAGACGAGCAATCTCAGTCTGAGAAGTCTGGATATTCTTTTGGATATTTCTGAAGTGATCCCGGTTCCAACCTCGAAAAGCTTCTCTAGTACTCCGGAGCCTAGCCAGTAGTTTATCAGGCTGCCCATTTTTAGATAAAGAATTCCACACTCTAAAAACAACCAAGCGACTTCCAACGTCTCGGATCCAACAGGCTTTGAATTTGAAGCTCCTCCTAAAGCGCTCTTCACCATCAAAATCCAATAGAATGGTAGAGTGATCTAAATACGTGGCTGGTAAAATTTTGAAATTTGCGTGAGAAAATTGGGTTCTCCACACTGGATTAACTAAAGCCCTATCTAAACGAGGTTTTGTCAGGAGCCCATTACCAACCCCATTCGACCAAGTATATCTTCTGCTCCTGGCTTCCATGTCAATCAGACCCAAGGAATCAACAGCTTCTCGGAAGGATCGAGGCGTCACATGGACACTTGCACTTCTTATAGCTGAAAACCTTTCATTTTAACGAAGTGTACTGTTCATATCACCCATAAGTAGCCAGGGCTTTTCCAAGGACTCACTAGCTCCACGAATTCTTCTCTAAAAAGAGTTTTGATATGATCCCTTAGGAGGACCATATATTGCAGATAACAACCAGCGACATGAGCTAGGTCCGTTTGAAACCTAACAACAAATTAAATTTTTGTCTTGAGAAATCACCTCCGCATTTAAGTGATTTTGCCAAGCAACACATAATCCACCAGATAAACCAATAGGCGAAACATAACACCAACTATTGAAATTCCATCTTCTTAACGTTTTACCCACACTATCTTTAGAAATTTTCGTTTCAAAAAGAATAAGAAAGTCAGGGCTATAATTCATGACAAGGACCCTTAGATCTTGAACCCCCGTGTCTCGGGCCAAGCCACGGCAGTTGGAGGCAAGGCACTTCATTGGCCCAATGAAGGGGTATCCGAACATCCATCCGCCTGTTTTGGTGTTTGGTTAAGAGTGAGACAAATACCTTCATTCCCTTCTTCATCTGAGTTACAGTTGGGTTGAGATTTTTCATAGTATGAGATGTTATAAGATGTTATAAGATATTTAATAGGATATTTATTATTTAATTAATAAAAGAGTTTATTTATTATTTTATGTGCATATATTTATAAATATTTTATGAATATCAAATAAAAATTCTGTGATTATTTATGTAACCTTAAACATTGTATATAAGTGTTATATATGAGAGGATAATGTTTAAGGATAATAATAAAAAACGTTGTTCATAATGAATTTAATTAAAGTTCAGAATATTTAATTAAAATATTATTAATACATGTAATTCCCATTTCTCATTTAGAATAGAACGGTGCTATCCGCACTGTTAATATGATGAGATATTGAATGAGTGTATTTCGCATAATGAGATTGTGTGGAACAGGGACACATATACAACATGAATTTCTAATAATTTCCGTTAAACATAGAAATTCTGATTGAGTCTACCGATGGTCATATATAGAATGATCTTAATCCTGAGTTCTTAACAAACTCCTATTTATGGATTTGTGTCTTTTGATTTACTCGGTACGGATTCTGAGACCCTAAATCCTATTCCTTGTATTTTGGAGACATGATGAAATAGGTAGCCGGAAATGTTATTATACGAGATGTAATCCATTCCTTCTTGAGAAAGAAGTAGATAAATAATTCTCTTGAGTGTTGATTCGGTACTTGAATTAGTAAGAGCGCTCTGGTTCATGAATGTATTTTATGAATCACTATCTCATCTATATGCAATGACTATATCAAATGGACACTTCATAGTTTAGAAGTAATTAATGTCTATAATTTCGAGAGTTCAATTCCAGGTTTATAGTGGAGTAACTATTGGAATTAATAGAATTAATTAATTAATTAAAGTGTTTAATTAATTATTAATTTGACTGGAGCTCGGGATTATAGGTCCATTAGTCCCCGCGTCATCCTTGTAATTCTACCAGACACAAAGGGTAAAATGAAAATTTTAGAATTACGGAATTCTAAAATTAAATACTCAAAAAATAATTAATTGATAATTAATTATTATTTAAATAATGTGATTATTTGAATTTGAATTTGAATCATGAACATAATTTAAATTTATCCTTTTAAACTTATTTGATAAGTTGTTCAATTTAGAATTCAAATTAATTTAAGTTTGACTTAAATTCGAATTTGAATTTGAATTAAAATTGGCCTACAGGATAAAGGATGATTTTCTCTTCCTTCTCTATCTGCAATTGGCGCCACACACAGGGATAGGAAACCCTAGGATGGCCGGCCACACAAGGATAAGGTAGAGGATAATTTTTGTTCAAAATTCAAAATAGGAGAGAGAGATTTGATTCCTTCTAGAAGTTGGACTTCTACTCTGAAAATAAGATATGATGAAAAATTGTGAGAGACAAATTTTTAACCTAATTTTAGAGAGGCTGGCCGAAATCCCTATTATAGAGAGAAGGAAAAATTTTTTCTCCCAAAATATTTCCACATCGTGCATGCGTTGGTGTTTGTGGAAAATTTGAGTGTTTGATCCGTTTTAGTCTCGAGTGTGCCCACACACACGTCTACGTAGATTTAAGGAATTGACGTGGAAGACTTTGGTTTTCTAAATACAAGGCTTTGGAGCAAGGATCGTTTGTGGTCAAAGAACTCAAGTTATCATCCGAGTCGGCCTCCAGGTATTTTTTCTAATTGAGTTCTTGATATATAAATTAATGTGATTAATTTATTCGTGCATAAATTAATATAATCTATAGAGTATCTCAAAAATTTTGTGAAAATTTTTGTTATACTTGATCTGCCCTCCACCACGCTTCCGCATTCGAATTCGATTCGGTAACCAAAACTTGATAGGCTTGGAATCTATCCACTGTATCTAAGCCTAGCATGTAGTCTAACACAATTTGAATTTATGATAATTTCCATTAAGTATAGAAATTCTAATTGAGTCTACCGATGATCAAAAATAGAATGATCTTAATCTTGAGTTATTAGCAGACTCCTATTTGTGGATTTATGTTTTTTGACTTACTCAGTACGGATTTCAAGATTGCTAAATCCTATTCTTTATATATGGGAGACATGATGAAGTGGATAGCTTTGAATGTTAATATATGAGATGAAATCTATTTCTCTTGGGAATGAAACAGATAAATAATTATCTCGAGGGTTGATTCGATACTTAGATTAGTAGGAGCTCCAATTCATGAATTTGTTTTATGAATCACTGTCCATTAAAGAATCAATGGTACCCAAGGATAAAGATGTAATTAGAGAGGTTAACGGATTTCACCTAGCTCCAATTATGAATTATTTATGGAGGATTGATCTATATGTAATTGCTATATCAAATGGTCACTTCACAATTTAGAAGTAAAATATATCTACAATTATGAAAGTGCAATTCCAAGTTTATAATAGAGTAATTTTTAGAATTAATAAAATTAATTAATTACTTAAAGAGTTTTATTTAATTAATAATTTTATTGGAGCTTGGGGTTATAGGTCCATGAGTCCCCGTGTCATCCTTGTAATCCTACAAGACACTAAGGGCAAAATGAGAATTTTAGAATTATGAAAATCTAAATAAAACACTCAAGAATAATTAATTATAATTTAAATAATGCGATTATTTAAATTTGATGTTTGGAACACACATGTGGAGGTGTCCACATGGTGTACACACCTATGCAGTGTGAATCCCTCTGGGATTCAATTGCTTTCTCTCTAAGTTATCCAATTGATTTATTTTATAAGTTGTCCAATTGAAATTCAAATGAAATTAAGTTTGACTTAAATTGAAATTTGAATTTGAGTCAAAATTGGACTGTAAGATAATAAGTAAAATTTTACCTTTTTCCCTACTTGCTATTTGCACCTACCACAGGGAGGAATCTCACTGTGGTTGCCGGCCATATAGGATAAGGGCATGAGTGGATTTTGTTTCCAAAATCAATTAGAAGTGAGAGATAATTATCAAGCTTCATCTTGGAGATAAAGTTTAGACTTCTTTTGGGTGTCTGACTACTACTCTATAAATATGAGATTGTAGAAAATTAGAGAACACAATTTTTGCTCTCCTTAGCATAGTGTGGCCAGTTTTATAGTATGAGGAATGAAAAAATTTTCTCCCAAATTCCACGTCGTGCATTTTTTTGGTGTTCGTGAAAAACTTAAGTGTTTATTTGCTAATCTCATTTTGTTTCAGGTGTGCCCACATACACATCTTCGTAGATTCAAGGAATTGACGGGAAAGATTCGGGTATTCTAAACAAGCTTGGAGCGAGGAACGTTCGTGGTCAAATAACTCAAGTTATCGACCTAATTGTTTGCTAGGTACATAAATTAATTTGATTAATTTATTCGTACATAAATTAATGTAATCTATTGAGTATCTTAAATTTTTGTGAAAATTTTTGTCATACACAATTAGCTAGATACACGTTTCCGCATTAAAAATCATTTTCAAAACCAAAATCTCTGTTAACGCCTTCCAATCTATCTGCTCTTATAAACCTATCACCACGCGTGGCTGCTTCTGTAATTTCCAAATTCAACGAGGCATTTGCCTGATCCCTAGGCCTGATCACCGCAACCCCTTCCTTATCAGCTAACACCTTCATGAAGCTATATCAGTGATCCTCATCCCATTGAATAGTTTTTTGCTGGGCATTAAGGTCTGCAGTCACAGACTGTGGCATGACATTATCACAACCCAGATTTTTGACCGGATCATCTGGGTGTACAACTTTCTGAGCAATCTCCTTCAACAATAGCCTCTCTGTCGACTTTTTATGATCCCTCAATTTCACCGGCCACCGTAACTAAGTGTAACCATATGCCTTACACCATTTTCCATAAATCCGGGTCATGTTTCCAAAGCCATCGTCCAGCATTGACGGAGAGGTCAACCTACAAGCCTTCTCATCATGGCTGAGAAGTCTGCACTTGAAACAAAATCTAGGGAAGTCATTCGTATATGAAATAGACCTATTGCTTAACCCCCATATTGTCTCTTCAGAAAAAACCAACTACTAGAGGCTGATCCACATTGATAAGCACTTGGACTCTAACCAACTCTCTAGTTTTGGGATTAAGATAGACAAAACCTCACTAGCTTTCGCGCATACCATGCGCGCGTTCTCTTCAGAAAAATAATTTGGCGGCACCCCGTGGACCTGAACCTAAAATAGGGACCTTTTGAAGGATATCTGTTGAAAAGTGAGTCTTGCTTCCTAATCTTGTAGGGCTAGATGATAACCATTTACTATCCAAGGGCGTTTGGTCATAACCCATATCTTGTCCTTCTTGGATTTGAACGTGAACATAAAGAGGTTTGGGCTATCCTCTTGCAAATACCAAACTGGAATGTCGCTCTAAGCTTTTACAAGGCTACCTCGAACTACGAAAGTGTTGTGTTTACGCGTAGCTAGCATCTTTCCAACAACCTTCCTCTCCAGTGCTAGCGATAAGAGCTTAGGATTGAGAATTAGGTCGATAGCATCATCACTATAGTGAAGAGTCGCCACTTGGTAAATAAGTGTTCGGAAAACTAATACTAACAATTGCGGAATAAGACTTTCCCTCTTTGTGTGCTAAAATAAGATCTCAAATAAAATGTCAACAAAGCCAAACAACCAATGCACTAATTAATCAAAATAAGTAACCACAAATGAAACACCAATTTTTAGCGTGGAAAACCTCTCAAATTGAGAGTAAAAACTACGGGACCCTTAGGCTACTTAAATTTCTTCCACTATATTAACAATGTGATTACAAAGTTTCTCTCTAGAATCAAACTAGAGACTCACAACAATAATATCATCAAGAAATACTATTCTTGGTTCACCAACAATATAGACATCATCATCAAAGATAGATAACAACAATAATACTAAAGAAAAGTTTAGGTCTCACCAAAATAAGAGTACTCAAGAGAGTACTAAAGAGAGGTTAAATGAGAAATCTAGTCCGGTAGATTGGAAGAGCTCGCCACAAGGATTCTCCACGTCAAATTTGAGCTGAAACCGACAATGATTCGCCACCCCATCGTCTTGCACAAGCACCAAAACCCTACCCCTTTTCTCTTTCTCTCTCTCATTTTCTTTCTCTGGTTTTTCTCGACTGCCCTCTTCTATCGAATCTCCTTCTTCTTTTCTTTTTCTCATTTTCCTGGTTTGCTACCCATGTGAGCAGCATGCCATTCATTTTTTTTTGTTGGCATTTGGGCTTAAGGCCCATTATTGGTTCCAGCCCACAAATGGGGCGGAAACCCAACAATAAGCTCCTCTAGTTGCTCTTCCTCCGATTGTGGGCCCCCACTTGAAGATGCCATAATCTACAGAAAAAGGATGCAGCCTCGAGAGACCCACTAATGAGGTGTTCACTTCACCAATTTCACAATTTCAACCACCACCTCCAATTCAAGTAGGAAAATGAAAAAAAGCTAAATACACGGAAATAAAAAAAAATGTATATTACCAATTCCTAATAGTGTTTGTATAATGTTATGCACAAATAATTTTTTTCTTTATAAAATTTTGATCATTGAATTGGTTAATACAATCCAACATAAGCTGTTACAAAACAAAATAGTTCATACATGAATAACTGATATGTGTTTGGCTAACGATTGTTATTTCCACCATGAGCTTGCCACATAGTTTTCACCATTTCATCCCTCAAGAGATCCATCTGTTTTCGACTCGCGGTGTTTCTTGGTCTTTTAGTACTCCGATCTGGGTTATGATTTTGATTGACATCCTCATCTGCGTTCGAGGGGTCAATTTCACTTACCGGTACCCCATCTTGAAAATATTGGTTGATGAAGCTGTCATCATATTGATACATGCGTATGAAGTTATGTATCACATCACAAGCAATAGGTATTTTCACATATTTCCGTATTGGGTAGTTGTTGATTATGTTTAGAATACGGAACCTTACTTTCCACACCCTGAACGTCCACTAGATACAATTCCTAAGCGATGAATGGGTGTAGTTAAATAACTCCCGCTCACTTCAAAGTCGACCTCGACGTGCCCTATAATTTTGCAAGTGGTATGTACAACCACGATAAGGAGTGAAAACAACATGTGTTTGTGTAACCGGAGTCTACTAAATAAAATTTGCCTACATGGTGGGAGCCAAGAATGTTTTAGAAGACTTGTAACACCTTTTCAAACCCAACAGATTGAAGACATGTCAATTACCCATTTCAAGATTTGTGTGTACCTATTGGAGGGAAAGGGAAATTCTTTTTTGACGTGTCAAGTGCAGATTCAAGAACTCGGGCGTCGTGCGCGGAGTCCTCCCACCTGGCAAGTATATACGTGAACTTCATGTCGAAGGAACACACTCCCAAAATATTTTGTGAGTTGAATCCCTTCATATTTCTCCAGACCTCTGCATTTTCTTGCGGTGGTACACAGGAAACGTACGTCCTGTCGAGCTCGCCAACACAGTTCTGAGACTAATATAATGAATGTTATTATGAACATCAAAATATTACATTAGTATAATGTTAAATACGAAAAAAAGAGATATGTCTTACATCAAACCAAGGTCTATACTTGTTCACACTTGCCTTAATAAGTGGATCGATGCGGTTAAAGTTATATGGCTTAATAAAATCATGCTGCAGATGATATATGACATTTAACACTACCATGAAGTACTTTGAAATTGTAGCTCTCGAGTGTTGCCATTGATGTTGTGTCTCTCTGTTACTTTCACTTTGGCAAATAATTGTCAGGAAAATGATCAATTGCTCATCAACGCTCATATTTCTAGTACTCCTCAGTAAATTCTTTTGTTTGAGTAACCAACTTAGTTGCCTAAAGCAATCACTCCCCATCATAATCTTATTGTATATTACCAGCTTGTGCCCATTTAACAAATCACTTAGACGCTGGGTACCTGTGTATTGGTTATTATTTTGAGGAGTCGGTAGCGGATGTTCCAAGTATGCCATACAGAATACCACAGCGGCGGCAACTCCAAGAGTGTAGTCATCCTCATAGTCATATGCATCTAGACCATTATTTTCCGCATTTGATGGTCCACCACTCCACATTCTGTCTGCTACTACAATTCACAATATACACACCACTATGCAATATGAAAGCAACAATGTTATAGTTGTAGATTGAAATATGGAACCATAAAGTGCAAATCCATTGATTATATAATGGAGAAATTTGGCCTCAACAATCAGTTTCATGGCACAAAAAAGTAAATACACAGAACATAAAATTAAAGTTTTAAATCATAGTCTACAATGCAACATGAAACACACTCACAAACTTAACACTGCATCTAAAGCCGGTGTCAAATTAAAATGAAATAAAATCGTTTGAAATAAGAAACTAGAAACTACATCGAATGAAATGAAAAAAGAAATCACGCTTAAAAAAAAGTACTCAACTTAAACCTCGCCAGCCTTGGTTTTGCCAAAGGGGCTGGGTGGGGGTGGGAATTGGGAGTTCATGAAGTTAGGAGGTGGCTGTTGGACACTTGGAGTAGGTTGTTGGAAAAATGGTTGTGGTAGGTTAAAATTAGGGGTCCTTAGGAAAAAGGAGGCTGTTGCTGTGAGAAGTTTTGGACTGGAGGTCTAAAATAGCCTTGAGAACCCATAAATGGCAGAGCGGGGTTCATATAATATGGAAATTGTGGCTGCACCGTAGGGGCTGGATGATTTGCTAAGGTTTTCAATGTTTTCAATGCATAAAGCAGCCTTTGCCT
This sequence comes from Morus notabilis, assembly GCF_000414095.1. NCBI lineage: Eukaryota > Viridiplantae > Streptophyta > Magnoliopsida > Rosales > Moraceae > Morus > Morus notabilis. Next base: position 185,237 of record NW_010363504.1, on the reverse strand, counting down.
TTTGTTCATGCCCAACAACATTTGTTGACAATTAGGGTTCCAATTTATATACTCCATGAACGAGACCGTCTGTTCATTGTCTAGTAACATCTCACCAATAACTACCTAGGACTTCTCGAATGTTGTATTATGGGCTTCCACAGGCTGAGAAGCACCTGAACTTGCACATGACTATTCTGTCGCTCATTCGGTTAGTTGCAATACTTTTTAAAATAGATTTTGCCTCAGCATCCATCATACGTGCTCCACTTTTACTAGCGCGCTTCGATATAGGCTGAGATGAAGAGGCAATGTTTAGTGGGCAAGTTGATGAGTTTAAAACCCCTATCATTGTGTTGATAAATGCTTCCTCACCCTCTAAAGATTGCCAATTGCCACCTTGAACTTCATGCTCCCCTACTAGCGGCTCAGACACGTCACCTTCCTCATCATTCTCATCCATGCCCGCTTCAAATGCACCATGGGCGCGCCTACTTGCAAACACTTTGTAGTAGAGTTCATAATTCTTAAGGGGATCCTTACGTGCACTCTTCACCCACTTGTGTGTCTGTTGAACACATAAACTAAATAAATCAAAGTCTAGTTACTTTTTCTATAAAACTTTGAAATGATGGAGTAAGTATGCCATATACTAACCTCACAGAAATCATTCCAATACTCGTCAGTGTAAGTTAGGCTATTCTTGACTGGATCCCATCCTAGTCCGGTATTTGTGCGAAGGGTGAACTCTACGTTGAATTTTTTCTTCAGTTGTTCCTTTGCCTCTTTAACGCGGCTTGGAGGAATAGGTGATGAAAAAAGTGGGGACAAATCTATCACCCACTGTTCCTAATCCGTCGATTCGGGTTGACGGCCCTTGTTGTTTTTATTGTAGTCCGCTAGGTGTGTTAAAAGCGTGATTTTTTTGACTCTCAGACCAATAGAAGGTTACGTCATCCTCACTCCGTCGTGACATCTAATACATACAAGCAAAACCACTGATCAGTGCATGAAAATGCACCCTAAATACTACTTTTGATTTATATAATATTAAAATATTTAAGCTTTAATTAAACAATTCCATTATTTTTATTCAGAATATTTTTAATTGGAATTTATCTAGTTTTTGCTTAGTTATTTACAGATAAAAAGTAATGTAAACAGCCACACAAAAATAAGCCATGAAAGCCATATTTTCAACCATCCGGAGCCAAGCCTCTCAGCTGAGCCACATAAGCCATCAGAGAGAGCCGAGCCGATTGAGCTGAGTAGCTGAGCCGGCCAAGTCGCATCAGTCCGCGTGGGTCCCAGCTTTTTCACGTTCCCTGACTCTTCCTCGCGCGCGTCCCCAGCACGCCCACCCCTAGTGAGCGCGTTCCTTCCACGGAGCCATCACCGCGCGTCCAACAACTCTGAAGCGTGGGTCCCGCGGTCAGCGTGACAGCCCTCCGTCCATCCTGCGCGCGCCAGCTGTCGCCGTGACAACCTTCTGCCAGCATACGCTAGCGCCCTTCCTCCACTCCGAGCGCGACACGTGGCGCGTTTTCTCCTCACTGCCAATCCAGCTTCGACAAGTGTCTCTTCTGTGCTGAATTCGAATTCCTTCCCCAAAAATCAGACGAGATTACCAGATTTCTTCCTCAAATCAAATATATGATTTCTCCTAATTTATGTGTAATTTTATTTTGTTTCCTTTTCTTTTGTAATTTTCTATTTTTATTGTTTGTTTCCTTATTTGACAGGTAACCTTTGAACACTATAAATAGAGGGGTTAGCCTAAGGTTTTAGAAAGCTTTTAATATTCAGTTTTCTGTCGTCTTGCTGTCACTCTCATATTTTCTCTCTAGAACTTGTGAGAATGTTTTGCAAGCTAGGCTAGAGTTTTCTTGGTGAGGTTAGAGATGAACTTCTGTTGAGTGACCCAATTCGGGGTTTTGATTCCTTGTGCTGTAAAGTTCAACATCTGAATGAATTAAATCTCATCTATTTTTCTATTACTTTTCAAAATATTGTGTGCCAATTTTTATATAAGTTCAGTCACGCTTTTCTTATGTAATTCTATCATGCAATGTTTTGTTATTCAAATTATTTTGTAAATTGTCTTTTACTGTAATATTGTCAGATTGATATATTGTCGATTTTAGATAACTTGTAATAATAATAATTCCGGAGTCAACATAGAGATTTAATTTATTCGGTTATTTTATTTTGTGAATCAAAACTGGAATTGGTGAATGAAACATTAGGAATTCTCGACACCTTACCGTTTTTATTATTGAATTTTCTTCATACAAATTCCCTCATTTCTATTTTATTTGCAACAAAATCTAAAAAACTATTCTTTTTCTTTAATTCACTTTTCTTTAACACTCTTATTCTATTAGTCTTTCTTGTTATTTTGTTATCTCTCTGTGGATACGACCGCCCTTCTGTGCTATAATTGACCGCTTGTGAACATTACTTTTGGGCGTTAATCAACCACCAACCACGAGAACAAAGTGACATATGCAACAACAAAGAAGAAAGAGGATTAAAGTACATAATCTACTGATTGTCTCAGATTTGGTTATAATCTTATCATCACAGTTTCAGACCATTATCCTCCTGGAATGGCACTTATGCTACCAAACCACATAGTAATAGGCCAGGGATTTAAAAGCATAGGTCATAATGCAATAACAAACGACAACACCATGACATTCAATCCAACAAAACCTAATTACATGCAGTAGAAACTGATAAATGCCAGAAACCAAGAGGATATCGCTACAACGAAACTAATATGCCAAAAAAATCATCACTGCCAAAGTATTAAATCCAATAAGAACAAAGAGTTCATCTGCACAACATATATGTACAGAGGGAGCAATATTAGGAACAGAGACATGGTATGAGCATTATTGAAATATTCAACATGCCGTATCTATTAATATGTTTAACATATATGTATGTATATCTCTATAGTCAGTCAAGTAAAGTATCTCCACAGTTGTATAACTAACAAACAAATCCAACAAATTGTATACTGGTGATAGATGCTATTGCCTTTTTAATTACATGTTTTGTCAGATTAAAAGATGTGCCTTTTGAATATATACAACCATGATAAAAGGACAAACTCTTAATGCATCATAAAAGGACAAGCTAAACATGAGCCATTAAGGTACTACCTCATGTTATTTGGTTGGAGGAAAAAGTGAAGGAAGAGATATGGATGAGAAGATTCATTCAATCAAGGATATACCTTAGGGAACCACATCAAACTATCATAGTTGAACAATTATTCAGTATGAGGACAAAAAAGACAAGGATATAGCTTAAGCAGCAACATCAAACTATCAAAGTGCTTGAATTCAAAGTTTCTCGCAAAAACAGGAATACTAGAGGAAACATTTAAGAAGAATAAAAGAAAGATCATCTATTTTGTTGTCCGCTTAATAATACTACGCCATGGGAAACTGACTAGCTTTTTTTTTTTTTTTTTTCTTTTTATCCAAACACAAGAGTTCACAAAAAGAGAATTTCAATTTCAAGCTCAGTAATATTTTTTCCCTCTTACCAATGTAGACTTCACCAGTTTTTTTATTTTCTTTATTGAAGCACATCACTTAGTTTAATGTTGCTTTACCTTGTCATTAAACATTTCAGTTCTTTCTCGAGTCCATAGTATGTGTACATAGATAGGTACAAATCTGAATCATACAAATCAATGTTACAAATATCTTCACTTTTATGGTTACGGTGATTGTGTTGTTGGTTAGATATAACGTTATATATATGGTTATTAACACCCAAAACATCAACATTTCATGGTTAGACTTGAATTCTTAAGGGATCTAGTCGGTTAATGTATTATGCAACGAACATAGGCTATATACAATTTCAACAAAAGAATGGTGGGTGAAATGGAAAAACAAAGAGAAAGGGTAAGCAAATTTACCGAGTTGGATCCGGTGGATGAACGTGTGTGCTCTTCCAGCAAAAACCCTAGCTGTGATGTCGATGCCCTGCCACAATTTCTCCACCACAGATACCGACCGTGGAAAAAGCTCCACTGATTACAGCAGTGCAGGGGATTACGTCGCTGGTTGCGGGTACATCTACCCAAAACAACGGCCAACGGAGGTCATCGAGAACTGCGTTTCCCAGCTATTTTTGCCGTTTTGGGCAGAGGGAAGAAGCCAGAAAGGGTTCCTCTCTCATAAGAAGAAATAGATCTGCGAATATGATTCACCACCAGAGGGAAAAAAATTTTCACTTCTGAAATTTTGGTAGCGAATCTCTGTGGACGATGGGAATCGAGAGATGAGAGAGCTGTTTCTAAAAAGAAGAGAAAGAGAAGTAACATCCAGGAGCGCATGGAATGGGAATCTGAGAGGAAAAAATGAGGACTCTCACATGGAGTGCACTGTAGAGAAAGGTTCGAGTTAATGAGAATTCAGGGGGTAGTTGGAATTCCATCTTGACAGAGTAAACTTGAATTGTAACTCGAATTTGATTTGGAGTTGTGTTGCCCGAACGCTTACTTGGGCCGCAACTTAGATTTGAGTTGGGCTGATTCGAGCCCTATCCACGAAACAAACACATCCTAAGGCTCCACACTCAAGAAAAAATTCCTCAAAACGCACTCTAAGAGTTAAGGATGATATCTCAGAAAATGTTCCCAATGATTGAAGTTGGATGATAAAAATAAAAGGCTAGAAGTAATAGAGTACATGAGACTGACAGGGAACAATGTCCTACCGGGCGAGATGCCCTAAAGAAAACTCCTCCTTCCTTCTTTTTCCTTAGAGAGGGTACTAGTTCACATGATATACTTTGTACAAAGGAAATGTCAATTTAAAGAATTTTCATAAGGGGGAAGAAAAAAGTCCTTCAAGCAAAAGATCCTTTTATTTTAATTTGATTTCATATTTACCTTCACGTAAATTGCTCACATAAACAATTATATTTTTGTTAACCATCCAAAATCCCTCTGCTCCCTTCAAAAAAAAAAAAAAAAAAAAACCCTCTGCTCTGTGCAAAATGGTACCAAAGACCAGAATTTGTTAATTTTCAATAAATTTTTTTATTCTGTTTCAAAGGAAGAAAAAAAATAAAAACAACTTTGATAATCCAAATGATCAGATTTTATTTTTCCCCAACCATACTACCAAAGAGAATTTTCTTTCAGAACCAAAATAACTTACGCTGAAAAGCAAAGGTGTACTCATTGATTATGAAATTAAGGCCAGCATTTATGAGCCTTCACATGCCTATCATTAATGTTCCTCTTGTACATTTTTTTTATATATTTATAATTCTTGTACAAATTCGGAAACCCCTAGCAAGCAGGAAATTTCCCATCACGCCATCCAGAAAAACCCTAATGTCAATAGAGCAGTAGAAGATCAATTAAAAAAAAAAAAAACTTATATCCATAAAATATTCATAGAAAAGTGTGTATATCAGAAAGGAAATTGAAGAAGAGAGGGGAATATGAAGGCTTGGAAAAACTTAGGAGCAGTTGAGACAATATATGAGGAAGAGTGTGAGTTTTCCTCTTCCTCTTCTTCTCTTTCTCCATCTCCTTCTTCTCCTCCTACGCCTCTCCATTCTAGAGTGGATAAATGGTAAAGTTTTTCTTCTTCTTTTTTTTTTCTCTGTTTTTTTTTTTAATTTTATTTTTGTTGATGACAAAAATTATTCCATTTGTAAATGTCCCAATTTTATTATTTTGGAGGGTTTTGAATTGTATTGTGTTATAGGTCACTGGCAGCCGGGAAAAAAACAGAAGTGCTAATAAGAGTTCGTGGAAAATGCTTCCATTTGCACAAGGTTTGTTGAATAATTTTTCTATGGATCTGATCTACTGCTCTAGTGGAGTTAATTTTCTGGCTTAGATATATAATTTATGTAATTGTATTTTGGGTGATTATTTTTTTCTTTATAAAACGATCTTTTTCTCCTTTTCAATAAAAGATTGGAATTAATCCAACTATACACAGGAGCAAGTTTTTCTTGGTCTGCCAAAAAAAAAAAAAAAACCCCCAAAATCAGCTTGTTTAACAAGTAAAACATGATTTTTCTTTATTATTATTATTATTATTTTTAAATATTCTTGGAGGGGCTCAGGGAATTGGGAATTTGGATGGGGAAAACCTGGCACCTGAAAAAATAAGCAATTTGATGTCTACTCTGTGAATGGAAAATTAATGACAATGAAAAAGTTGTGTCAAATTCTGAAGAGCCTTTGAGTCTTGAGATAAGTGATGAATTTTCCAATGCTGTGATTTTTCTTCTGTACAATTCAAATAATCATGATATTATCCTGGTTTTGATAGAATCAAACGTGTATTTGGTCAGTAAATTCGTATCATAATTTAAATTATGATTCGTTATAGTATTTTTTTTTATAAAAAATACACGTAAATTAAAAATAATTCTGAATCTATAAATCAATTGTACCAGTAATTCACAAGAGTGGAAAACACATTATACGGCACTGTAGTTCCACAAATCACCTTTGCACTCTCTAATTTGGTCCCCAATTAGACGAAAAGGAGTAATTCCACCTTCCACTTTCTTAGATTTAATAGCCATCGCTTTCACGACCATAACTGTACTACAACTTTAAATGTCACTTTTTGCATTTCTTTTTTCTTCAAATATAATTTCGTAGGAAGGCAACATAAGCTAAACCGTAAGTATTTATGCGTTCATATTGATGTTATGAAATGAGTAATTATGTTTCTTATTTTTATATATTATAGCAACATATATGCTATCTCGTTCAAAAATTACTAAAAGGGGTTACTATATTAAATTGACTCAAATAATTAACGTCCTTAATTAATTATAATGGGCGTTTTTCTCCGATTGATGCTTATGTTATTATTATTATTTGTTTTTTTTTGTTCATAGGATCCACTGGCATCAAGAAGCACGTATTTAAAGCAGCAACTTACGGATTCCGTCTCGGAATTCACGCTCTCACCGCCGTTAAACATCACGGCCGAAGCGTTCACTCTCGTAGCGGACTTCTGTTACGGAGCCCGTCTCGTCATAACGCCGTTCAACCTCGCCGCCCTAAGAACGGCGGCCGAGCTGCTAGAGATGACGGAAGCTAACGGCGATGACGACGACGACGAGGAGGATGGCAGTAGCTTGGTCCACATCACCGACACGTACTTCCGTCGAGTCGTCGCCGTTAACCGCGAGTACACGTCCATAGTTTTCCGTTCGTCCCTGGCCTTGCTTCCGGAGGCGGAAACGGCGGCGTTTCTGGTCAGCAGGTGCATCGAAGCGTTGGATTTAACGGACGACGGTCTCGGCGACTGTGGGATGGACTGGTTTGAAGACGTTATATTAACGGTTTGCCCAGAGGATTTTCATGTGGTAGCTGAGGCCATGCAACGTCGGTTTAATAGCCACGACGTCGTTTATAAGATTGTTGAACTCTATATTCGGGTAAGTCTTTCAAGTTCAAAAGGTGCGTCATGCATGGCTCAATTTGTTTTCTAGTGTTTTTTTTAATCATTATATTTCTTTGAACATAAGTGTATACAATATATAACATACATCTTTATAATCTACTCCTATAAAAGATATTGCAAGGGAATGTTTGTATGTCTAAAGAATAAATCATAATATGATAGCTCAAAGTATATATATATATATATATATATACACACACACACACACGTCATCTATAATATATGTAGTTCAATAGAAATTAGTAATTTTTTTTAATTAAGGATAAGAAATTAAAAACTCTGCATTTGAGATTTCAGATATAGATTGACCACTAGCTTATATTTGCAACCATTAGAAGTTAATTAATTATTAAAAAAAAAGCACAAGAAATTAATAAATTGCTCCATTGATATCGCATGATAGATGGAAGAAACAATAGGAGATACATTTTCAATCCAAGTAAACTAGTCAATATACTAATAAAGCAACTCAATATTTTTTAACCTAAAAACAATATTTTCTCTCTTTTTAAAAAAAAAAAAATTAAAGCAACTCAACGAACGTTTTTTTCCCCATTATTTAGAAGAAACCCAGTAGTCAATATATATATATATATATATATATATATTTGAAAATTTAACAGTCAAAAGTTAATTAACGTTATGTATTTCCTTGTGGAGGAGTGCAAAGACCTCTATCTTGATATCTAATCCTTTGTTCTTGGGATTAATGGAGGACAGGGACACAACGGGAAAATCACAGAGGAGCAGAAGTCCCAAATATGCAGCTCCATCGACTGCAACAAGCTCTCCCACAAGCTCCTCCTTGACGCTGTCCAAAACCCCCTCATGCCCCTCCGCTTCGTCGTCCGCGCCATGCTCCTGGACCAGCTCAACACCCGCCGCTCCATCCTCTCCGCAACCGCCGACCGCCGCCGCCGCCTCCACAGCGACGACGCTCCTCCCATGACCCTCGGCGCTCTCATCCACCGGGACGCCGCCATCCGCCAGGCCTCCCACCTCAAGGCCACCCTCGACGCCACCACTCTCCGCCTCCGGTCCCTCGAGGAGGAGCTCTCCGGCATGAAGAAGCTCCTCTTGCAAAATGCCGATTGCGATCACGATCGGAGTCTGGTGATGGACCGATCCGGCGGTCGGTCCGCCAGCTTCCATGTCGGTTCGGAGAATAAGGTCAGGAAAGAGGACAGATTCTCCGCAAACTCGGCGAGGTTTCATCGATGTGGTGGAGAAGAAGAAAGTAGGGTTAAATCGAGAGAAAATTCTTTATCTCTGTCTTCTTGTAAAGCGAATGCTCCAACGTTGAGGAAGAGGATCGGTCAGGGTTTGATCAATGGGTTGAGGAAGGCGTTTGGTGTACGGCCGGCTTTTCGCGGGAAGGAGAACAACAATGACGATCTTACTGTGACTAAAGTGTCTCCTAATTGATGTGCCCGTTCAAAATTCAATATTTGAGTGTAAAAAATACTCTATAATAAAGTGTTATTTGTTATGTTAAATTTTTCATATATTATATTTTGTGATAAATTTTTTACTAAATATAATATATGAAAAATTTATCATTAGATTATTATTAGTTAAAATATTTATTTTTTCATGCATTCATTGTAACTTTTGTATTTTGTAATTATTTTAAAAATAAAAGTATATTTTTATAACTTTTAAAATTTAATGATTATTGAAAAAATATATTTAACATTTCAAATAGTATTATGCATTAGAATAAAAATAAAAATAACATGTCATCTCATATTTTTTGATGTTAAATATACAATTAACGTAACATTTACATTAGAGATGGTCTAAATATAAAGGTAAAACGTTAACTTTTTATTCCTAAGAAAATTTCAAAATTAAAGTTGCTATTAAGCGTACTTTAGACTCGATTAAAAATAGTATCGGTTTTACAATTTTAAGAATGATATTATTTGAAATTTAATGAATGTAAGACATTTTGTAGAGTATATATATTCATATACATATATATATATATATATATAACTAAAACATGGAAAATTAATGAGATGTTTGTTTTAAGGGTTTATTTCTAGTTTTAAATCATAGTTTTTGATTCTTTCCATTATTTTTTTCTCATAAAAAATTTAAATTTTAAAAATTAAAATCATGAATCATGATTCTAAACTCATGAATTAAATGTCCCATAAATGTTGAAATTATGATCTCTCTGTTGTCTTCCACTTAATACTTTTTATTCGCTAAATGCTAATGATCACAATTGTAGGTGCCAATCAACGGATTTTTTCAGTGTTAAAGAGTGGAAAAAGATATGCTTGCGTTCAATCCTGAGATCTTTAAAATATTGTCCATGGGCCTCGAGGTCGAGGCTCAAGCGAGATGTGGTAAACGAGTAATTTAATAAGGCATCATTTACTTCGCGGATTTGAGTTTTTAATTCGAGCTGAGATGTGACATTTTCAGAGAGCTTTTTACTGTAGCAGAAAAAGTTAGATGTGACATTTTCTGAGAACTTTTTACTGTAGAAACCTAAAACTGAAAACTTGAATCGGTGAAATGAACGAAGCCTTAATGTTATTATGAGTCTACGACTGTATATAATACAATGCACAACCAATAATGTATTGAAATGTTTGATATCGTGCTTTAATTTATTTATAAAATAAGCTCTTTGCATATGGTAATTGTTGTGTGGGAAAATATGGGTGACATGTGAAACAGTGACAGCGTGACACGTGACTCTACTTTTTCTCTCAAAAAGTGACAACCCTCGATGCTTGAAGCTCGCTTCCCCTCTACGCTGCAAAGAAGGCCTGACTTAGGGCATAGACCCGGCATACCGTCGACCAGTCATGCCGTCGATCTTATGGCAACAAAATTCCTATGTCTGGAAAGTGTCGATTGCCAGGAAGGACATGAGGTCTACGCAGCGCAGACGACGAGGGGAATACTCTTCAGAAAGGAGCCTGGCATCACAGGTTGCGTCTAAGGATGAGAGATTTCTGCAGTACAGGCATTAATTGCAATCCCCTAAACTGCCCTACAGTGGGCAGTGAAGGATTACAGGAATCCACAGAGCCGTAATGGAAGACCAATTAGCTGAGTGAACAGTTCAAAAGGTGATTAGTGGGCTACGGTTTGGACCTAGAAAGGTAGGCCACTCAAGTACTTCTACCTACAAAGGAGAACCGCCTACGAAGGAACCTTGAGCTAGAAAAGGGGCAAAGTCCCGTACACGAAAGAGAGAGATTGGCTTCTTTGATATTCAATCAGAGAAAGAGGAATGATACATGTAAATTGTAAGAGTCCAAAAAGAAATATAATACACAAGTGGATGTAGCTCTTCATTAACAGAGTGAACCACTATAAATTTCGTGTGTCCTCTCATTCAAACATTATTCTCATGCTTCCAAAAATACAATAAACACTTCATAGCATAATTTCAAATATATAGTTAATTTCCAGCCGGTAACCCTACGGGATACCAGTGGGTAACCCGGCGTATTTCTGTTGATGAAATTTAGCCGTCAACAGTAATCAACATGGAATATACTAGTATTATTTTAGTGCCTTGCGTGTGTACCAAAACAACATGTTCATGTGCCCAAAAAATTATTCAATGTATAATTCGATAGTTTTGACTTTCTTTAGGGCTAATAGCTCCATTAAAATTTAACAAGCGACTTTTGAAATTTAACAAAAATAAATATATGTTCATCGGTGATGTTGAAAATTCACATCGACACATCGGACAACGATCAGGCCACACAGCCCCATGCCTGCCACGTCATTTAGCCCTCGACGCCCGAGCCTCATTGGTCTCTCCTGTATGGCAGGAGAGCCGAATGTATGAGACCGAGACTGTCGACCCTATAAACAGTCGAGGTCTGTGAGACCAGCCCGGGAAAAATAATGCGATAAAGTTGGCCGTGAGAGAGGCTACCCTCGGCAGATGTTAGGATAGGCGCAGACGGCAGAGCTCAAGCAACTGGATCCACATCCCAAGGAAGACCCCTGGGAAGATCAGCCGAATATCCTAAGGTTGCGTCTTGGTTTGGAGAAGGCCAGTTACACAGGAAATAATTATAAGCCCTTAAAACCGCCTGGAACGGATCACTAGCTACTACAGGGGATCTACAGAGCCGTAATAGGGGGACAAATTAGATGAGTGAACAGTCCAAAAGGTAATGGCAGGCTACGGTCTGAACAAAAGAGGCCATAGGCCACTCGAGTGGGCGGTCCCCATGAAAGACACGGTCAAATGGTCCAAACCGACTACCATTGGGCAGAGACTCATGCAATATTCACTATAAAAGGGGAAGAGCCCCCGAAAGAGAAAGAGGATTTTTTCCTGATGCATATGTAACTTGTAAGAATAATGACAAGAGAAATACAATACAGTGGATGTAGCTCTTATTGGGAAGGGTGAACCACTATAAAATTCCCATGTGTTCTTACTTTCATAAGCATTATCTCACTTACTTCACAACCTATTCTAAACCCTAAATACAAATTCCAGCATATTCAATAAAATTATAAGTTCCAAACCGGTAACCCAACGGGCTACCGCGGGGTAATTCGGTAAGTTCTTGTTGACGAAATTGCACCGTCAACAATGGGCGACTCCACTGGGAAGTGAACCTAGAATCTCTGGTCCACGTGTTGAACCCCGAACAATAAATGACCATGCTTCCAAGAAAGAAAAATGGTGCTTCAAATCCAACCAGTCAAACGGAGGAAAATGCCACACATCCAACCAATAGTGGGGCTGGGAGGAATTAGCTCGACCAGGGGAATCAACCCCCGGCAAGGGATGAAGCTCTACCCACAGGCACGCCGTAGCTTGACCCAACACAGATGCAGGCCCGGATGGACACTCTAACCGACTTGGTTCGAGGACTAACGACCGTTGTCGAGCGATTTGAAGGAAGAAATTCCATGCCTCCTTTGGAAGATGCCCCGAGACCACCAGGCGGTGCCATGGTTGGGAACCAGGATGCTGGTGACCACCAGGGTGCCCCGGAAAGGATCAGGGACAGTGAAAACGTCAGGGGAGACAACCCAAGACCTCGACCGTCCATGTCCCTTGGTAGGTGACAAAGGGCTGCCATGCGACGAACCCAGGAGAGAAGAGCACTCACCGGTTTGGAAAACCCTGAGGCTCCACCTTGGAACCCGGGAAAGAATATCTCAGGAGATTCGGGGTCGGTGTAAGAAGGTGGAGACCTGAGGGATAAGCTGAATACGAAGAAGGTAGGAGCCTTAAAAGGGGCCAGCTCTGCAATCTCTACGGAAGAGGCTAAAGCCATTATGGAGCATGTGACGAACCTAGAAGAAAGGTTCACTGGTGACGTCGCCAGTTTAAAGAAAGATATCAAAAGCCAGGTGAGCCACCTACAAAAGAACCTTGGACAGGTGGCGAAAGTAGTCAACGTCGACATCACTTCCAGCCGAACTCACGACCACCCGTTTACCACAGAAATCATGGCGCCACCTTTACCCGAAAAATATAAGTCCCCGACTATCCCACCGTACGATGGCAGAGGGGATCCCGACGATCACTTGGAAATGTACACGGGACATATGCTTCTGCACTGATATGCGGAGGAGATAATGTGCCAAGCATTTCGGAACCATTTGACAGACTCTGCCCGAAGATGGTTCTGGATACTCAAACTAGAGTCCATCTCCAGTTGGGAGGAGCTGAAGGAAGCCTTCTCCCTTCAGTTCATTGGGGTAAAGAAATATATCCCGCCAAAGTAAAACCTAACAATAGTATACAAAAAATTGAACGAGTCATTAAAAGAATGGCTTGCAAGATACGGGGAAGCCGTCGCTGCTACAACAGATATGACGGACCAAAAGGCTCTTATGGGGGCCCTGTCTAGTATGAAAAAGACCACCCCGTTTAAACGTGACCTGAATCGGAAGCCCCCGGCCACTTATAAAGAGTTTCTGGCACAGGTACATGGGTATATCAACGCTGAAGAGGCCGATGCAAACGATCCTGAGCACAGGTCCAATTAAAAAAAGGACTAGAACAGGGGTCGACCTCAAGAAAGCAAGATAATCGTAAACGACGAGGCGGGAGAAACAGAGAGAAGCAGACCGCATTGAAGCCAAACCCTCTGGAGATAAAGAAGCCGAGGCAAGAGGAAAATCGGAAGCCTCGGCCGTTCCAACGGTATGACTCCAATCATGAGCTTATTATAGGCGTCGAGGAAGTGTTCAACCAGGTCGGACGAGGAAACTTATTACGCCGACCGGAACCAATGAAGTCAGACCCAAACTGAAGGAATCAGAGCAAGTATTGCCAGTTCCATGGTGACGTCGGCCACAACACCAACGACTACGCCGACCTAAAGGATGAAATTGAAAGGTTAATCCGCGATGGGAGGCTACAAGAGTTTAAGGCTGAAAGACAAGGTCATGTTCCCGGAAACGATGGTTGACGTGGGAGGAGAACCGGTGAGGGGAAGATCGCGAGCCGGTCGGCGTCATAAGAACCACACACGGGGGATCGTATCTGGGGGGAGACTCTAGGAAGTCCCAGAAGAGCTATGCCCACGAGGCAAAGGGGTGTACCAGGAGAGATTTTGGACTCTCTCTACCACCAAGACGACTAAATTCAGTGTCACTGAAGTGGCATTCACCGAGGAGGATGCAAACAGAGTTCATTTCCCCCACAATGACACTTTGCTGGTCGAGGCAGTTATTGGGAACCACACCGTATGTAGGATCCTGGTGGACAATTGGAGCTTGGTGGACATTTTATACTCCGACTGCTTGGAAAAAATGGGGATTCCCAAGGAGCAATTAGAGAAAACGTCCTGGCCGTTGTATGGATTCATGGGGGACTCAGTCATCCCCCAAGGGACGATTCGGTTGCCGATAACCACGGGGGAGAAACCCAGGCAGGCAACCACCATGGCAAATTTTATGGTGATTAGAGGGGGCTCACAGCATAACGCTGTAATCGGAAGGCCGACCCTTCAGGTACTAAAGGCGATAACCTTCATTTATCACCAAAAGGTCAAGTTTCCCACACCCAATGGCGTAGGGGAAATAAAAAGCAACCAATACGAGTCTAAAGTAGCATACTCAGACGCCATACGCGGGTACGATCAGGCGGGGAAGCTAGAGGCAAGAATGGTACAACAAGGACCAGTTGAGGATATAGACCCTAGGGTCACAGAAGAGTCATGGTCCTAACCAATTGAGCAGTTGGTGGAAGTCCGGGTGGATCAGCGGGAACCGACGAGGGTACTGAACATAGGGTTAGATCTGCCGACGGCGCTCAGAATCGAGGTCGAGGAATTCCTAGAGAAGAATCTGGATGTGTTCGCTTAGACCCATGCAGACATAGAAGTCATTGACTCCCAAGTCATGAGTCATGCTCTGAACATCGACCCTACTTACCCTTCAAAACGCCAAAAATGCCGACCGATGAATCCAAAAAGCTACAAGGCTTTAAAGGAAGAGGTCGACAAGCTCATCAATAACGGCTTCATTAGGGAAGCTCACTATTCTAGATGGGTTTCAAACCCTGTCTTGGTAAAAAAACCTAATGGAACGTGGAAGACGTGTGTCGACTTTAGCGACCTCAACAAAACCTGCCCAAAAAACGGTTTCCCACTTCCCCGAATAGATCAGATGGTCGACGTCATTGCCGAGCACGAGTTGTTAAGTTTCATAGACGCCTACTCCGGCTATAATCAGATTCCAATGCATCCATCCGATGAGGAGCACACGTCATTCATAACGGACATGGGCCTCTATTGCTACAAGGTAATGCCTTTTGGCTTAAAGAACGCAAGGGCAACGTACCAAAGGCTAGTAAATAAAATGTTTGCAAAACAAATCAGAAGGATGATGGAAGTGTATGTCGATGACATGCTGGTAAAGAGTGTAAAGGCGAGACAACACGTCGGCCGTTTGGGTGAAATGTTTGATGTGTTAAGGAAATACTGCATGAAGCTAAATCCTTTGAAATGCACTTTTGGGGTCGGGTTAGGAAAGTTTCTTGGCTTTATGGTCAGTAACCGAGGGATAGAGGTTAACTCAGAGAAGATAAGAGCATTGCAGGATATGAGGTCTCTCGCGAAACCAAAAGAGGTCCAAAGGCTCACAGGATGCGTCGCCGCCCTTAATAGATTCATATCTAAGGTGTTAGAAAAATGCGTTCCCTTCTTCGATCCCTTGAAAGGAGGCAAGCATTTTGAGTGGACACCTCAATGTGAAGAGGCCTTCCAGAGGCTAAAGGAGCACCTTAGCGGACCTCCTATCCTATCAAAACCCATATCCAATGAGAAGTTAAGCTTATACCTCTCTATATCAAAGCACGCTGTAAGCTCAGTACTGATCAGAGAAGAAGGGATCCAGTTACCGGTCTACTACGTAAGCAAAAGGCTCCTGGACACCGAGTCAAGATATACCCGGATGGAATAGTTAGCTCTCGCCTTGATGGTGGCCTCGAGGAAGCTTCGACATTATTTCTATGCCTACACCATACGAATCCTAACAAACCACTCGCTAAGGCAAGCGTTACAAAAGCCTGAAACCTCAGGTCGACTCTTAAAATGGTCAGTAAAGCTGAGTCAATTCGACATCGAATACATACCGAGGGCGGCAATCAAGGGACAAGCACTGGCGGACTTTCTGACCGAGTTCTCCCATAGACTGGCGTTAGACGCCGATGAAGAAGTTAAGGAAATAAGATGGAAGCTTTACGTGGACGGAGCATCAACTGAAACCGGGTCAGGAGCCGGCGTCATGCTAATAAGCCCAGAGGATCACAAAATCACCTCGGCTGTGCGATTTAAATTCAAAGCGTCGAATAATGAAGCAGAATACGAGGTGCTGATCGCAGGATTTCGGTTAGCAAGTCATTTAAAGATCGAGAGACTCAAAATTTTTAGTGACTCTCAACTAGTGGTCGGATAGGTGAAAGAGGAATATCATGCACAGGGAGAAAGAATGGGGGCCTATCTGAGGAAAGTAAAGGAAAAGCTCACAAAATTCAAGAGCTATGAGATACAACAGGTGCCAAGAGCTGAAAACACAAACGTTGACGCCTTGGCCAAGCTGGCGTCCTCGAAGGATTCAGACCTAGTAGGGGTCGTCCCCATCGAAGAGTTGGAACGACTGGCCATTGACAAGGCAGCAGAAGTCCTGACTATTCAGATAGCTGGAGACTGGATGACACCCTTCGTCTGGTATTTGATGAACGCAGAGTTGCCCAATGACAAAGATGAAGCCAGAAGGATCAGGTACAGAGCCACCATATACCTAGTATATAACGGTCTGCTATATAGACGAGGCTTCTCAACGCATTTGCAGCGGTGCCTAAATGATCATAGGGCGCAAGAGGTCCTTAGGGAGATCCATGAAAGAGAGTGTGGTAATCATACTGGGGGGCAATCTCTAGCTCTTAAGGTTTTAAGGCAGGGGTACTATTGGCCTACGCTTAAAAAGGACGCGTTTCAATATGCTCGGCGTTGCGATAAGTGCCAACGATATGCCACAATTCCTAGAGCACCCCCAGAGAACCTAACTTTCATTCTTAGCCCATGGCCTTTTGCCAAATGGGGAATCAACCTGATTGGACTTCTACACCTTGCACCCGAAGGCCTTAAGTTTGCCATCGTCACTGTGGACTATTACACTAAGTAGGCCGAGGCGAAAGCTCTTACTTCAACTACTGAGGTAGCCTGCACTAGCTTCATATGGAACAACATCATATGTAGATTCGGTGTTCCACACTCGATCGTATTTGATAACGGGAAGTAGTTCAATAACGCCTCGACGCGTAAGTTTTACGAGGATTTAGGCATACCAAAGGACTTCTCGGCCCCAATACATCCGCAATCCATTGGCCAAGTGGAGGCCATCAACAAGATCCTAAAGTATACCCTGAAGAAGAAGCTTGACGACCTAAAGGAAAAATGGGCCGAAGAACTTCTGGAGGTCTTGTGGGCATACAGAATGACGAGTCGAACTACCACAGGCGAAACACCATTCTCCATGGCATATGGAATCGAGGTTGTACTCCCTGTGGAGATTAAGACGCTGACTCTAAGAACCGTCGTTTACAACGATGACATAAACACGGAAGCCATGAATGGAGAACTCGACCTACTAGACGAAAAAAGGCTCGACTCCCAATTACGAATCGCCGTTTACCAAAGAAGGACATCCCGATACTACGACAAGAAGGTCAAACGAAGAAGGTTTATCCTAGGAAATCTGGTGTTAAAAAGAGTGATACAGAGTACTAAACCAAAAAACACTGGCCCTCTGGGCTTGACTTGGGAAGGACCCTACCGCATAGGGGAGGTGCTACGCCCAAGAACCTATGTTTTGGAAAGCCTCGCCGGCAAATAGATTCAACACCCATGGAATGCAGAGCTGTTAAAACTGTACTACCAATAGTGTATGAATTCTTACACGCTTTACTTGTGTTTGGCATTTCATTAATATAAATTAAGCTTATTCTTAACATGTGTCCACAAATCAACCCCTTAAATATGTCTGCCTAAAAATCAAAGTTTTTCAAACATACATGGGGGAGTAAATGGTCTACGGATCACAAAAAAATATGCGTATACCCAATGAAACGTCACCTCCTCAAAGAGGAAAGACTATTCACTTAGCAAATTTTAAAGAATTTGCTAAAATGATGACCCTAAGGGGTAAAATGAAACGTCACCTCCTCAAAGAGGAGAGACTATTTACTTAGTAAATTTTAAGGAATTTGCTAAAACGATGACCCTAAGGGGTAAAATGAAACGTCACCTCCTCATAGAGGAGAGACGATTTACTTAGCAAATTTTAAGGAATTTGCTAAAACAATGACCCTAAGGGGCAAAATGAAACGTCGCCTCCTCCAAGGAGGAAAGATGATTTACTAAACAGAATTTTAAGAAACTTAAAAATAAAGGCAATTAGATACATGTAAAAAACAAATATATATATATATATATATATATATGTAATCCATTGTCTGAACAATAAAATAATACTACAAAAAAAGAAAGTTAGGGATCGGCTCCTAGCACTCTAGGCGTCGTCGCCTCCACCGCCTTGACTGCCCTCATCGTTAGCTACAATTTTCCCGGCTCCGCTGCTGTCCTCGTCGCCCCCGCCTTCAGCCGGAGAGCCTTTGTCGCCAGAAGGGGCTCATAGAGGAACTCCAAGTTGAGGCTAGGCAGATGCCTGTTAATCCTAGCCACGATCTGCTCGCCAACAGACGACATGTCACTAGCACACATGTCATGCAGCTCCTCGGAGGCTTTAAAATCCTCGACAGCCTTAGTAGCGACGTATTCATTATTTCAAGCAAACTCGGCAGAAGTAACAAATTCCCTGACCTCTTCCTTCTTGCCCAGGTCATAGCCCTCCTGCTTACCAAGGTTGTATCCCTCTTTTCGGAAGGCATCCTTAGAGTCGGCAGCTTCTTTACGGACGAGTTCATTCTCCTTCTGGGCACCTTTCAGATCCGCTTTTACTTCCTCCAGCTCCTTGGCGACGAAGGTAAGCTTATTTGATGTCTCATCCTTGCTGTCTCTTTCCTTTTTAAGAGAGCCTTCAAACACCCCTCAATGCGGTCCATTCCCCTACTTTTCTCTTCCACCTTAACCATATCGATGAAGTTAAGAAGAGAGCGGATAAGGGACTGCCAAGTCAAAAAGAATCTGTTCATAAGAGAAAAAGAAAGACAAAAAAAGAAAGACATATAGGCGGTGAAGTATACATGGATCTGGAGAGAGATATACTGGCGCGTACGGCCGATCAGGGAAGCCTGAGTCGCGCTCTCCCAGTCCTGCTCGAAGAAGGACTCGTACAAAGCTTGAAAGATGATGAAAAAGCACAGGGGCAGACTCAATACCGCTTCAATCTGGGCCAGGGCAACATCAGCAATGATGAATTGTGGGTCAAGGACCTTTACCCCGGGAAGCAGCAGGCACTCTTGGGGCAGAGGGGCCTTAGGAGCATCGGTAATATCAATTACCGATGATGGCTCGGCCTCCACCACCGACATCTCAGCCGGTCGAGGCCTCTTTGGTCTTGGCGTCTCCCGGGTAGCTGAAGGCTCGACTGTAGGCGGAGGCCTCGGCGGGACATTGGCCGTACCAGGTTTGCTCGGCCTCTCGCTTTGCCTCGGCTTCTTGGAATGCCCCTTCTCGCTAGGAACGCGTAGTTACAGGGTCTTCATATCTACATCACAGCCAAAGTTAGAAACACATATCGACGACACGTAAAAAAAAAACATAAACTAATGTCTAGCTGTGAAGTTGAAGAAATCTTTGACCTCGGTGGTGTTGTCGGGGGAAGGAAGGGAAAACAACAACTCAGGACTCTCCAAGTTGTCATGTGTTAGCAAGGTACTGATGTGACGAAGGGTTTATGAGAAGCTGAAGGCTTGCTTCACCCTTGCAAGATAATTCCCAGAAAGTTGGGGACGATCCTGGGGAACTGTTGCGTGAAAACTCGCAAGTATACGAATCGCACAAGTAATAAAGTGTACAAGAGTACGGATATCGATCCCACGAGAATTGTGTTTAGCTTTCGTTAAATACCAATATTGATTAGCTTCTAGGATTGTTTTTTTTTTTTTTATATTTTTATAACAATAACAAGAATGTAATTCAATGGTGAAAATGAGCTAGGTCTGCTAACTTCCCCTTAATTGCAAGTCTGACTAAAATGTTACCTAGAATGCTGCAGCATTCACTACCCTTGTTAACAGAAACCCCGTTATTGCATAAAATTCTTCTGAATTAATTATGACTAAGGTTCCTTAAACTATTTTCAGCATATTCCTATGTGAATCCAGCTTCCTATTAATCTTAATCTTGTATCCTAAAATTGATGGCCAGTCAAGAATAGAAATAGGCATTAATACACATGAATGAACCGGAATAGTAAATTAATAACACCTCAGAAACACATTGTCAACCTTGCAATCTTTGTTCCATTAGCAAACCTAGCTAAAACAAATTAGTTCATCATGAGATTTACAGAATTCAAAGCTCCAGAATAAGCCATGGCTAAATTAGCAACTAAATACCAAAAGAGAATTAAGCTAACAGAAAGAAGAAAGAGTTTCAGCTGGATTTGGGATTCCTCTTTGTCCGGCCTTGCTTCCTTCAACCTCCTGCTTTCTTTCATTCACGTCCTTGTATTCAGTTTTCTGGAGATAGGTACTCTATGTTTTCTGGAGAGGGGTGCTCTCTGTATTTTCTCTGTGTGTCTAGCCCCAGAATACCTCCTTTTCTATTTCCTCTCTCTCCTCTTTTTTCTCTTTCCCCTGGCGGCTGCCAACTTGTCCTAAGAGAAACATTCCCTTCTAGGGCAACACAAGGGCTGAGGTGTCACTGCTGATGTGCACAGTGGACCCATTTGACACCTCCTCAGCCAGCTCACACGGATTCCTTTCTGTCTGCATTGTCTAGCTAGTGCGCTGACATCAATCAGCTGCCAGCTAATCCCAGAATGTCGCCCAGAATGCTGCAGTGACACATCCTCAGCCAGCTCACACGGATTCCTTTCTGTTTGCATTGTCTAGCTAGTGCGCTGACATCAATCAGCTGCCAGCTAATCCCAGAATGTCGCCCAGAATGCTGCAGTATTTTAGTCCAACAATTTCCTACAAGGAATTCACATAGAATTAGCCAGTTTTTCACCTATTTTACTTCCAAATTACCAGCTTTCACTTCAAGAGGCGCATCAATACGGAATTAGGCCAAAGTACATGCAACTCTACAAATCTAACTTAAAACAAACAATAAACGAGAACAATCACTCATGGACACGTAATTTTAGGCTACAAAACCAGTGGATAACTATAATTTCTTAGAGTTATCAGGAACTATAGAGTAAAAAGGGTCAGCGGTATATAAGAGGAAAAAATAGTGAGAGCTGTAAATAGATGGTCGAAGGAAACTCACTCAGCGTCTCAAAGGATGTTCTCACACCCGGGCGCTTAAAAGGCTTGTCAGCTGGGTGAACGTCGAACATGCCCTTCACCATAAAAAACATCGGCTTCCAGGCATGTGATGACGAGGGCATCCCCATTATTAATTTTCCTAAGATGGGCTTGGATCTCCCGTGACCGCCCAAAAAATACCAGCCGTCCCACTTAGGGGTCTGGCAAAGCTTATATACAAAAAGAAATTCATCCAAAGGCAGGTCGACATCAAACTTTTGGTCTTAAAAAATCCACATGCTGGCAAAACTATACCAAAAGTTCGGGGCCAGTTTTGTGGGGGAGATGCCGCGGAAGTTGCACAAAGACTTAACGAATAGGTGTATGGGGAGCGTCATCCCCACCGTAAAGGTCCGGGTGTATACAGACATATAGCCCGGGGGTGGTTGGCTTGCCCTAAAGTGGGGATCCGGTAGGAGATACTCGAACCACCGGCTGTCCATGCACCCCTTCTTATATGCACGTACAATGTCCCTCTTCTATGTCTTCAGTACAACGAAGTCGGTAGTAAAGGGCGGACGATCCTCGTCTGCCCCTATCGAGGCCACAGGGACGCCCGTGAGTCAGCCGCTACTGCCGAACATAACACCTCCCACCAGGGAGCCGGCGCTACTTGAAGAGTCGATCTCACCTTTGACCAGGCAATCGACACTGTCCTCCTCGTCGCGTGGGTCAGGGACGTAGCCCTCAACCTCCATCAGAAGTGAATCACTGGCGGTAGAGTAGGAGGGAGACTCGGTAGCTGGTGTTGGATCCGGCCTCACGAGAGGCACAAAAGATGATCCCCCTCGACGTTTTATTCCTCTAGAAGCCATTACTGTAAAGGAAAAATCTAAGGTCAGTTCCTATAAGTCGAGAGGGGAAGGAAAGATAGTTCGGCGCTTAAAGATTTGTCACGACCCCCCAAACGGGGTGGGTGACGTGGAACTCGATTTGGGATTAATAAAGCAGATTCCCAACCGAGTCCCACACTTAACTGCATAAAAATATAAATAAACGACATAATCTAGGAGCTTCTGACACACAGGGCTCCACCCCACAGGACATACAGTATCGTACATACATGCCCATGTAAATAATCAATTACAATAGACATCATCCACAGTCTAGTAAATTCAAATGTCATTCATTACAAATTCTTACATATTCCTTACACTTTATGTCAGAGGATGAACACAATCCTCACTTGATCGTTCCGTAGCACCACTCAGCTACTCCCGCTACTGTGCCCCGCTCCTAGAGTCTCCTGGGAGGGGTTTTAAACATTTGAAACATAAAACGTGAGCGAAAGGCCCAGTAGGATATAATTTGAAATATTTAAAATAAATGAGCGCATGAATAAATAATTGAATACATAAATAAAATAAGACATTCAGTCCCGACAGAACAGCCGGAACCTCA
>NW_010363504.1:155294-161749 GCF_000414095.1 Morus notabilis | reverse complement strand
AGTCCCAAATCCAAATATTTCAAAGGGAAACCACTAGATCCGGGTTCTAGGTCCTGAAACAAGTCCAAAGAACCCAAGATCTCCAATTTCTACTCTAGTTTTACTCAAAATCATCAAAATCCGTTTTGAACCAAAAATAAGTTTTGAAATCCGAAAAACATAGATTCAAGAGGGGTTCTTTCAGTAATCTTACCTCGAATCCTTCTCTTGACGTTGAAAACTCTTTGAAATCGCTCTTGGTTCGAATCCGGTTTTGATTTGAGACACAAATGGGAGAGAGAGAGGGAGAGAGAGCACGGAAGTGTGTGAGAGAGAGAGAGAGAGAGAAACGCACGGGAAAGAAAAAGAAAAGGAAAGAAAAGAAAGGAAAAAGAAAAAAGAAAAGAAAAGAAAAGAAAAATAAAAGAAAGTGACATGTGTAAAATATAACAGTCCAGAAATGTGCCCATACACACTTCTGGATTAAATAAATTACTGTAAATAATTTAAATACCTTAGAATTATTTAAACTCAATTAATTAAATCAGATTAGGCACACTAATAATCTCAATTACCTTAATTAATCTCAATTAATTCTTCAGGGTGTTACAAGATTAAGACGTTTCGTCGGTTAAAATTGGAGTTAAAGCTACGATGGTTCGAGCCTAGGCATGAACTGGACCGGAGACTATTCAAACGAAGCGACGACCATTCAAACTAACCCAGAAGGCCAAACAAGAAACCCAGAATCACTCAAAACTCCTACGGCTAGTCCAAGACATGGCGGATAATATCAAGTTCAAGTGCCAACCTCTCCTATCATGCCATTCCCAACTATTCCCATCACTTAAGAAATAATCCACCATATTCCAGACGCGATAAACAAAATAGGTGGAAATGGAGTTTGAAAAGATGCTTACCAGGGAATCAGGAGCAAGAAAGTTACACGAGCTCTTGAGAAGAATGTCGCTGGAGATCCGTGAAATAGTAAGAAGGGAATGATCCTAGAGAAATTTTGGCAGAGTTTCGACTGCTTCAAGATGTTTTCAAAGTGATTCAAACATGAAGAGACCCTTTATATTAACCTAAGGGCCTCGACCCCCAGCCGTCCGATCAGATACGTTTGCATCTAACGATGGGAGCACAAGAGTTTGATCCAACGACTGGGGAAGGGTGGGAAGCTAAGAGGTCATGATCCAGTGGCCCAGGTTCATCCATTCAAACGAAAAGCCATGTCAGCGTGGCGATTGAACAGACGCGACGTTTGCGCTTCTCGAGGGGTTCCGAAGCACCAGGGCCATCATTGCGAAAAAAGGTTCAGAGTTAGGCTCCCACGCCTGAAGCAAACAAAAGGAGAACCAGAGCAAACCCTAGACCTAGCTCGAGGCAGTCCGAAGAAAAGCCTCGACCTGGGGGGCAACTGTTGTGCGGGAAAATTCACATCGACACGTCGGACAACGATCAGGCCACACGTGGCCCTATGCCTGCCACGCCATGTAGCCCTCGACGCCTGAGCCTCATTGGTCTCTCCTGTATGGCGAAAGAGCTGAATGTATGAGACTGAGACCGTTAACCCTATAAACAGTCGAGGTCTGCGAGACCAGCCCGGGCAAAATAACACGATAAAGTCAGCCGTGAGAGAGGCTACCCTCGGCAGATGTTAACATAAGCACAGACAGTAAAGCTCAAGCAACTGGATCCATATCCCAAGGAAGACCCCTGGGAAGATCATCTGAATATCCCAAGGTTACGTCTAGGTTTGGAGAAGGTCAGTTGCACATGAAATGATTACAAGCCCCTAAAACCGCCTGGAACAGATCACTAGCTACTACAAGGGATCTACAGAGCCGTAATGGGGGGACAAATTGGATGAGTGAATAGTCCAAAAGGTAATGGCAGGCTACGGTATGAACAAAAGAGGCCATAGGCCACTCGAGTGGGCGGACCCCATGAAAGACACGGTCAAATGGTCCAAACCGACTACCATTGGGCAGAGACTCATGCAATATCCACTATAAAAGGGGAAGAGCCCCCGAGAGAGAAAAAGGTTTTTTTCCTGATGTATATGTAACTTGTAAGAACAAAGACAAGAGAAATACAATACAGTGGATGTAGCTTTTATTGAGAAGGGTGAACCACTATAAAATTCATATGTGTTCTTACTTTTATAAGCATTATCTCACTTACTTCATAACCTATTCTAAACCCTAAATATAAATTCCAGCATATTCAATAAAATTATAAGTTCCAAA
The DNA here is from genome assembly GCF_000414095.1 of Morus notabilis. Lineage (NCBI taxonomy): Eukaryota > Viridiplantae > Streptophyta > Magnoliopsida > Rosales > Moraceae > Morus > Morus notabilis. The sequence continues at coordinate 159,518 of NW_010363504.1, read as the reverse complement.
CCGGTAACCCAACGGGCTACCGTGGGGTAATCCGGTAAGGTCTTGTTGACGAAATTACACCGTCAACAGGTGACAATTTAAAATTTTAAAAAAAGAATTATGTATATACAAAATTTTATCATTATTATTACTACTAAAACCTATTAAAAATTATGATATTTTGCAGATACTGTAACTATATATGTAAACTTTTTTTAAATTTTACTGTAAGATACTAAAACTGTCAAAAAATGAAAATTTAGGGACTTAATATGTTTAAATTAAATTTTAAGGATCAAAATGTCAATATGCTTAATATGTTGGGAGTAACAGAGTTATTAACTCCTTTTTTTAAAAAAGTGAATTTTCTACAAACTTGTTTGTTCATGTTATCTACGTCCTAATTTTGTAATTATTTTTAAAAATAAGAACAAAAAATGTTCCTGGTGGTAAAAGAAATAGGGTATTTAGTAAATGTTTTACAGAAATATTTTTGTCTTTTTTCTTCCCTATCAAATTCTCCAAATTTTTTTCTTTTTCTTATTATATCTCTTGTTATTCTCACTTTCGTTTCTTTCTTGATTTTTTTTCTCTCCCTTTAATTACTCGTTTCATTTTTCTTTCTCCTCATTTTCTATATACTAATGAGTTGCTTGTTTCAACTTCCCATATCTTGATTTTATCTTAGCTTTCCCTCGTCTCATTCTCTCTCTCTCTCTCTTCCTCTCTCTCTCTCTCCGTTTACTTTCTCTCTTTATTTTCTCTAGTTAAAGGACAAAATATCAACATGGGAGGAATTATCAAGACTCCAGATATAACGAATTTCAAGGAAAAAAAAAAGGGCAATACCAGGAAGAAAACTTATGAAAAATATACATATGTTTTAGAACTTAATATTTCTTTTTAACTTGTAGGGTATGACAAACATTTTTAAAACATACATTAACAAAAAGTTTTACAGAAAAACATTATATAGCGTGGTTAGAAATCTCAACACAATTTTTAAAAAATGAAATACCAAAAAGATTTGGCACAAAATACGATTAGGATTGTATTGTGATTCATGAGAAATTAGTACTTCAACTGTGTGCCTCTTAGCTTTTGTCTTTTTTTTTTTTTTTTTTTTTTACTTTGCTTCTTTTTTTAAGAGAAATAGTAGAAAATAGGCCAATATAAAAAGCTTAAGAAAGTATATAGGCAAATTTTTAGTTATAAAAATTAATAGGCCATAATTTGTCAAGTTATGGTTCATAACCAGATAAGTTATGGACAAACTTGTTAAGTTATGGTTCATAGCCAGACAAGTTATGGACAATTATGGACAATAACTTGTCAAGTTATGGTTCATAACCAGACAAGTTATTGACGAAAATAATAATTTAACATATTTATTAACTTATGTAAACTATTGGCCTATTAATTTTAATTCATCTCAACTCTTGGCCTATTTCCCTCTTTCTCCCTTTTTTTAATATCAATATCTTTCTCTCTTACTTTTTTTTTTTCAATTTTATTTTAATTTTGCTTATAAAATTCGTTTTTCTAAAATATTCCCTTTTAAATATATATTTTTTCAATTATGTTCATGGGTGTTTTATTTTTTGTTTTTTATTTTTATTTCAATGTTGCTTATAAAATTCTTTTTCCTAATAATTTGCCCTTCAAAATATTTTTTCTCCAATTATGTTGATGAGTGTTTTATTTTTTGTTTTTCAACTCCTTGCTTGCATGATTATATATAAGTTGTTCTTCAACTTTTTGCTTGCATGTTTTTACTCTATACTTGCTTGTTCTTTTGTTTTTGTTCCTTTTTACATATCGTATTTTTATTGGTTCTCATTACATATTATTTTTTTTCTTCAACTCCTTACTTGTATAAATTACTTTTTACCTTTTTGCTTGCATGATTTTAGTTTAATACTTGCTATTTTTATTATTCTCACTGAAATGTATTTTTAAGTTCAACCCAAATTATAATTTGAATCATTTGCATACTTATTTATGTTTTAATAGAGAAATAATTAAAGAAAATAATTATAATTATTCGGTGCACATAGACTTGAAAGACACATGATATACACTTTCCTTAAAAAGCGTTATTTGCCCCTCTCTATTGCTTCGACTTCAACAACAAATTGCTTTCAGAACATGAAAGGCCTTGGTGAATTTGTAGTAAGCAAAACTGAAAACTCATATAAAGAAAATAAGAACACAGTGTATTTGGGAGAGAGGCATAGAGAATTATGAATTTTTGTAATAGAGTTTTAATCCGAATTCTATGTATCTCTTTTATAGAAATTTAAACGGCTCTTGAAAGCACACTTTCAAAAAAAAAAAAAAAAAAAAAAAAAAGATCATTATGGAACGCATGATTATGGAAGGACATCGTCTGATTCACAAGTGTAAATTGGTGACCGAGCGATACTCCAACTTATCGAATATTTGAGCTAAGTCAACTCCGAAGGCTTCTTGTTCTTTGTCCCAAAGAATTATTTCCTTTAATGGCACGTTTATTTATCAGAAGTGGAGAATGAGAATTGAGAATCAATATCAACTTCATATTTATTTATACATTTTTATTTTAAAATGAGAGTAAGAATGTGTAGGTCACACACTAATTTAGAATTGATGAATAAGATTGACACTTTCTCTACCCCCACCGGATTAACACTCTTAATCTTAATAATAAATATGAATTATGATTTTATCCTTAATTCTACCAACAAATTTGTGAATAGAAAAGTATAATCACTATGATTTTTTTTATTGAATCGCAAGTTTATTTTATTATTATTATTATTTTTTTGTGTGTTTATTTGTTGAATCTATGATCAAACCATGTTTTATCCTTGATTGCACAACATCATTTCAAGGATTCGTGGAGATCCAGACCATTCCTAAATGACAGGTTTATATAAATTACTAGATAACACGATATATATATATATATATATATATATATCTATATATAGAGAGAGAGAAGATAAGGATATAGTTCATTAAATTTCAGCCCTCAATTCATTGATAAGGATAATTCCGGATCAACTCAAGAAGAGATTGTCACGCCCCTAAACCGGGGTTGGTGACGTGGAGGCTCGTTTAAAAACTTAAACCTGTTTGAGAGAGTGATTAACAAAATAATTTAATTCCTTTCAAATCTAAAACATTCAGGTATTTCCAAACGAGCCCCTGCATTCAAGAGAAATTTAATTTCAAGAACGGTGGTGGAATTTTCAACCAAACCAGTTTTAAAACCACATCACTGGTATCATGTCAGGAATTCCCACAGGGGTTTAGCATACATGAATATAAACATAAGTAAATGTGACATCAACCACAATCTAGCAACATTTAAGTTTACAAACCATAATCTCTTATACATGCCTTGAAATAAAAGATAGGAGGGTTACAACTCTTTGCTTCCCGAGATCAAGTCCACACCACCGGTAATAGCTACCTATTCCGCACCACTCCTCGCGTCGCCTGGAGGGGTTTAATACATTTAAAAACAGAAAAATGTGAGCGAAAGGCCCAGTAGGATATAGATTTTATAAAGCATTTAAAATAAAGGTACTCACGGTCCGAAGATATACATCCAGAACCGATCATCCCTTTTTAGAAAAGGAAATACTCACAATAGAAATATCTGTATAATGAAAGTGTGCAGCTCATCATACCACTAAACAAGAAGCGGTAAAAATGTCTGTCTAGGAAAAGTACAGAGCCATCATTCCACTAAACAAGAAGCAGATCCGTACGGATTTCGGGACCTGCCCCCCAAGGATGCGATTCCCACATCCCGATCTCTAAGGCCACCATGCATTGTATCATTTCTTAAAATATTTCATTTTAAGAATTGATACGCTTTGAAATCTCATTTCCAAAATCATTGGAAAAACTTAATAGCATTCTCATGTTATTTCTTTAAAATCATTTTCTTTAAACATGTTTTGTTCTAAAACATTTTCATTGGCCAAAATAATTTAAAATGAGGCTAACAAGGATATAGACAAGAATATCCTACCTGTTGGATATCAAACCTGGGCTAGCCTTCAGTTCTCCTAGCCTCCGCTTTCCTTAAAGCCTTAATGCTTGACTTCTCCACTAGCTTCATCACAAATGCAATATCTTAGGAAGTATTTCTCATTCCTAAAACGAATTAAGTTCAATCATGTTTAATTGTTTCCTATTAGTGTGCCTTGACTCAAATCCAATTTTCACAATGATTTTATAATTCAGTTTGGG
>NW_010363504.1:153721-154057 GCF_000414095.1 Morus notabilis | reverse complement strand
GGATTAGGTTGACACTTTCGAAGCATTGAAACATGGAACACATTGTGTACGTGAGACAATTCCGGAGGGAGATCAAGGCGGTAAGCAACGACACCGACTCGTTGTGTGATCTGAAATGGCCCGATGTACCTCGGTGCGAGTTTCCCTTTCACACCAAAACGAGTAAGCCCTTTGCGCGGTGAGACTCTTAACAAGACAAAATCACCCTGTAAGAACTCTAAGGGTCTACGCCTCCTGTCAGCATAACTCTTCTGACGACTTTGAGCCGTTAACAGTCGTTCCCGAACCACGGCTATCTTTTCATTATTCTCCTGGATAACATCCGGTCCAAGGGTC
>NW_010363504.1:92780-148343 GCF_000414095.1 Morus notabilis | reverse complement strand
TATTTAATTTCAGTTTAAAAACAAGTTTCTAGAGAAATTTCGGCAGCATGCCGGCATAAATAGGAAAAATGCCAAACCTGCAATTCAAATCCAATTTCAATATATATTCTCCAGAATCCATCAAAATCAGTTTCTAATCAATTAAACAAGTCCAATAACTAAAAATCCCCAAATTTCATTCAATTCCAACAATAACTGTTCAAACTCGAACCCTAACTCAAAATTATTCAAATCTAACCAAAATCAAACTTTCTCAAGCTTAAAATCCGAATCAAAGAGTGGGTTTCAAAGGGTTTTACCTCAAATCAGTTGCTCGAGCTTTGTCTCCCTCAATTTTTCTGTTTTTCGTTTTTTTTTTTTTTTTGAGATTTTCGGCCAAACTGCCGAGAGAGAGAGAGAGGGAGAGAGAAACCCGGAAAGAGAGAGCAAGAGAGAGAGAGGACGCCGGCGGGAGGAAGCCCGGAGAGAGAGGTGGCCGGCGGTGGAAGAAAATGGAGAAAGAGAGAGAGAGAGAGAGGTTGTGCGTGGGAGAACCAGAGAAGGAAGAAAAAGAAAAAAAAGAAAAGGAAAGAAAGAGAGAGAGGGGGGCTGGGCGCACGGGAAGGGAATGGGGGGGAAAAGAAAAGAAAAAAAAAGAAAAAGAAAAAGAAAAGAAAAAGAAAAATGAAAAAAAAGGAAAATGTATTAAATTTAAGTGTGTTTTCCAAAAATCTTTGGGGTGTAATTATAAATATTGAAAATGACTTAAAGTCCCTTAATTAATTATGAAAATCAAATTAGACACACTAATAATCCACAGTTTAGCATAATTAAACATGTTTAATTCTAAAGGGCGTTACAGAGATACATTCTTAAAATTTTTAGTCATGAGGTTTAAGTATTAGATTAGCTAATTATTAGTTTACTTAAATTATGTTGGTACTTTGAATTATGTTTGGGATATATTTTTTAATTTTTGACTTGGAACTTTTTTTTAAAGTTTATGACTTAAAACTTAGTTATTTTGTTCTTATTTTATTTTATCATTATATTTTTTTCTTTAACTTATTTCAAAATTTATTGAGAAAAAATAATTTAGATGATTAATTAGGTGTGATTAAAAAAAATTTAATTAGTTATTTTAATATTAAAATAGTTAGCATAATATATGATTTTTTTTTTTTAAAGTTCAACACACAAAAATCTACTAAAAGGGTAGGTAAGTAAATTTATAATAGTTTATTCAGATTCTGAGTGTAAGTAAACGCATGAATGAGATTGGGACTGATTCCGATTTCTATTCCTGGAATCTAAATAAACATCTTATTATGACTCTGATTCCTGTCTATTTTGAATTCTATCCACTTCGATTCATGTCCACTCTGATTACGGATAAATAAACATGCCATAAAGGTTCAAATTCTCGAGAAGGTTCCACATAATTCGGATTACTCTCTCGATCTTGGTCTTTTGAAGTCGGTGATTTGAAGATTTTTCTCGAAGGTGGACTTGAATCGGTTTAAAGCAACTTCCAAAAGTGTCTTCTCTTCTTATTGATGGTAAGAGTTTTGTTCCATCATGTTAGGGTGGCTACTCCATAAAGGGTTTTGGTGGCTTTCCCAATCAGAATTGTGCATTAAGGGACCCCAAAGGCAATTGTTGATAGTAGAAATTCGTCAACAGAATTAATTTAAGTTTAGAGGTCATTAACGTGGTTTTAACGATCTATTAAACAATTTGGAAAGATCAAACAACCATCAGAAAGAAAGAACACAAAGATTTATAGTGGTTCACTATTTTGTTCAAGAGTTACGTCTACTGTGAGAAAAGAAATTCACTATGTTCAGAAGAATGAGATTACAAAATGTCCTTCTGAACTTGTCCTTTTTACATATATACCCCCATGCACTCTCTGTAATTCTCTTTATTTTATTTCGGGATATTTTTCTTATATTTTGAGATAATATCTCCGGTTGCTTGGGATTTATGCCAATAACCAGGATTTTCTCACTTACTTCTCCGCTTACTTCTCTTATTTAATTACAAATTATAAATCCCGGGGCAGGCCCCGTATCTCTCTTAATCCACGTGGACTTGACTTCCTAAACATTCTCTGAGCCATCTCCGCTTACGATTATCAATGCGGTCGATTTCTTGTTTTCTTCGACCACTCGGAGCGATCGACCGTTTTCGTACATTTTCTGCTTTACTTGCATTCTTCTCCTAAAAGAACCTTCGTCCGGCGTGACAACTTAGGATAAGGCAGTCTACGATTATTAAATGTCCTTATTTAATTCACATGGGTTTAGATTAGAGTTTAGAATTTTTACCCTACAACAACAATGATAATTAAAGGCAGCCATATACTCCAATAACAAGTAGGCTTCGTCAGCGGTTTTTGAAAAGAAAGAACCGCCATCGCAATTAGCCGCCCTGTTGTCCACTCAATCTCTAGCTTCAAAACAAAATCCTTGGTAGAATATTTAGAGAAGAGTCCACTTTGTCTTGTGATTTGGGAACATTTCAAACATATTTTTGAATTGCTCTTACGTCATGTAAAATAGTTCCATGTCTTGTTGGGCAAAACCTTAGAAATTTGGTGCACATTGAGTTGAAACATGTATGATATACGCTTTTTTTATACCATTATTCCCCTCCTAGTCTCGAAAAAGAAAGTAAGAACACAATATGTATCTAGAGTCATCCCGTGCGTTTGAACCACAAGTGAGTGTCCCTTAGTACTTTTATAACCAACTAAAAGGTGTGACCCTTTATAAAGTGTTCAGAAGTGTTGATTGTGTTTGGAGCTATTTTTATTTTTATTTTTTCACGTTTTTTAAGAAAAAAATGAAAATGAGAGAGAAACAGTGTTTGATACAATTAAAAATAAAAAATAGAAATGAAAACGATTTTTTGGTTTAGTGTAAAATGAGAGAGAAATGAAAAATGACTTTTAGTCATTTTTCATTTTTTGTTTCCGTTTTCTCCTCTCTCGAGCATATAGAGAGATATTAATGGATTTTTTATACTGAAAATAATCTCTTGATAAAACTACCAAATACATTTTCAAAAATAATTTCTTTCTGAGATTGAAAACGTTTTCATTTCTATTTTCATACAAAAAATAAAGTCATTTTAGAACGAGTTCTAAACACACCCATTGTGTTTTCTTCCATGTGGTACAATGAAAGTCTACACTTCTTTGCTTCATATTTGAACAACTCATACAAATGTCTTAGGTTATAGAAATCTAATGTCTAATGCATAAAACATTGATATCATGAAAAAAATAAAAATACAATTGACTGCCAATCTTTTCATTTTTCGCAAAAGTATTCGATATGTTCCCATTATTTCTATGACGTTTCCTATAATATTGTAAAAGTTACACTATAATATCACTAAAATCGATATTTTTACTGATATTTCTCAATACGTACTTATTTGTATTTTTTCAATACCCAAAAAATACTTCGGAAGAGTAGAAACTTCAAATTTTGATGGCAATTTAAAATTTCATTTTTCATGCTCTATTTTCATTCATTCTTACTTTTTCTGTCCCTATTTTCTCTATTGATTTCAATATCTTTTTTTTTCCTTGTAGAAAACCTTATTAAATGTTAATTAAATCTCGTTAGTTATAAAAGTGTACAAATTTTTAAGGAAATTTTAAAAATCCATTAATAAATTATCACTATTGTATTTTTGTCATTGTTATTAAATTTATCTCATACCATTAATAATTTACAAGTTATTGTTTGATAACCTACATAATATCTTTTGTAACTTGCAGATTATTTTTTATAATAACATTAAAATTTTGTATAGTAATATATAAAAGTAGAAAAAAAATAATTGTTAAACTTGAAATTTCTCATATTTTTGTTTGTCCATACATGAATCTGGTGTTATTTAACGATTTTAAAGTTAGAATTTTACCTTGCCACATTATGCTCTTTAATATTATTAGGGTTATTAGTTTAGGTAGGCCCGTTCGGTTCGTTAATTCGAGTTTTTAATTTAAATTGAGATGTGATATTATGTGAAAATTTTTTACTGTAATAAAAAAATTAAATATGACTGTTTAAAACTTTTTACTATAACAAAATTTAAATTCTAAACTTGAATCAACCAAAAAAACGAGGCCGGAACTATTACAAATCTACAATCGAAATCCCATCTTCTGCGAACTCTCGACGAATAAAATAAAACATAAGATGGCCACTCACTCAAATTCTGCCACCCAATGACAGCAAACTCTTTTCTCTCTTTTCTTCTTTTGGAGTTTTTTGCAAACAAAAATCAAGCACTTCTCTGCTAATATAAATATAAAGAAAAACTCACGTTCTACACTTCCTCTTTCATTTCAGAAACTTCCGCAGTTCTCTCTCCTATCTCTCTCTCTACTCTCTCTCTTGTAACGGAAAACCGTTACGGAGCGTCTGATCGGCCATTCAAGGCTTCGGAGATGACGGCGCTGAACGCGTTGCCGCCGTCGATTCGCGGTTCGTCGCCAGAATTGGAATCTGGACCTTCGATACCGCCGTCGCCGGCGAAGCCGGCGTTCTTGAAGGTTGTTGGCGATAATGCCGTTCTATTGGAGGTGAGGAAGATGAGAAGCTTGGGGCTCTACAATGGAGCCTATGTGAATTCGAGGTTTTCGCGGTCGATCAAGTCGATGAATGATCACGCTTCTGTTTCTGGTAACTTCATCCGCCTGATTTCTCTGATTTCTCTCGAGTTTGATTCGAACGTATAATACTGGTGATATGAATGTGATTCATTGCTTTATCTTGCTGGTTTTGATAGTAGATTCTTGTTAATTTCTAGTTCAAGCCCGCATTATTGGAATTAGTTTTCTTGCTTTTTAGATTTCTAGATTAATCAATGGCGAAACTATGAATTATTGAAACGAGTTGGTTCTTTTCTTTTCTTTTCTTTTTTCAAGGAAAAAAACGGTTAAGAACAATGGAAAACTGTGATTGAAAAAGTCATCACCTTTTTGAATTTTTAGTTGGTATTTTTGATTCCTTTATTATTCTTGTTTCTTTGTCACAACACTGTCTTAGCCTTAGGTATAGCTGAGGTTTTGTTTCCCCAAAAAAAAAAAAAAAAAAAAAAAAAAAAAAAAAAAAAAAGCTTGTTTTCTTTGACTTTACAGATAACCATTTGGAAAACATGTTTTTTTGGGGAAAATTCTGTTGCGGCGACTTAATTGAGTGGGGTCAAGTACGAGCCTGAAGATTCAATTTATCACGGATTGCTCTTTGTTTTTATAGAATCATTTATCAAATTAAAGATCAGGTGGATATTCTTTTGGTTATAGAGTTGATCTGGCTTGTTTTGCAGAGGCATTGAATGATGAGAATGTCCTTGTGTGGATTTGGAACTTTGATGAAAATGATGCACTTGTTATCCGTATTTAAAATTCCTCAACCCCACTTTGGCTTGAGTGGTACTTTTGATTATTCTTGTTCTGATCATAACTTGTTGGAGTGTCATTGTCAGACATTAGTTTTCTTCTTACATGGAATTAATTCAAGGTTCTAATCTGAACAAATCTTCTAACCAGGGAAAAATCTCCACCTTTTGTCAGCTACTAGGAAGTCGACAAACGTTACATGGCATAAATGCTCAGTGGAGAAACTTGATAGGCAAGAGCTACTTCAGCAAAAAGGCTGTGTCATTTGGATTACTGGTCTTAGTGGTTCAGGTTTGTTAATTTGATAAACTCCTTTTTATTTTTTATTTCCCTCCCTTTAGCATTTTTTATTTTTTAAAATGATCAGTAGTGTTTTTTACCCGTTAAAATGGTGTATTTAATAACACGTAATAAAGTTAGGCAATTTTTAGTTGGTAGATATCTGTACGTTTGGTTTGGCAGCAGAACCTGTTATTTGTTTACTTAAAAAATTTTTTTTTTTTTTCCTGTTCGTTGTTTTCTTCTTAAGGTTTTGTAGTTTTTGGTTGCATACTTATGCAGCATTATCATGCTAGGAACAACAATTCCTTGTGGAATTATACGTGTCAAATGCCAATAACCATAAAGGAAAACTGTCTTATGCATTCATTGGAAGATGCTGTCATCATTTGACTCAGCTTCCACTTGTCCGAGCCTTGTGCATATGTAAACAAATAGCTCTCGTCTACAGGGATTAGACAGGATACCTCTTGTGGTAGACTATTGTGTCTCTCTACCACCCCTTTTCTACTTTACTTTGACCAACTTTTTCTAAATATGTTTAATTATGGTTTATATTTTATTTTTACTGATAAGATCGAAATCAGTAACACTTCACTTCCTTCAAACTTTTCCATAAAGCAATCAGCTTTGTCCCAGTTCAGATTGGACGATTTATATTAAGTTCAACCTTGGCTTATAAGCTAATAACTTTAGTGGTAATATATGAACACAAAAAGCTTATTTCTTGGTCAAATATGTTTCTAATATCTAGGTTAGCATCCTATAGTACAATCACTAGTTTGAGCTACCATTGATTAGTACAGTGGTACATTGTCTTTGTGTGGGCCGTTATTTCACTTCCAAGCATGAACTCTGCGCCTATTCGTAAAATGCTACTTAAATTAATTTGAAAATACAAAATTGTAAAAGTTAACCTATTTGCTAGAGGAATTTGGAAAATATGAGTGATTCAGTGTTTAAAGGCCTTTGTTGATCCATATCTCGTATTCAAGACAAATAACAGCACTCTGGTACGCTGTGCTGATAAATGTTGAGCAATACTGATAAAGAAGACCATGAAACTAATAAAATGAGGCACCAGAATCAACCACTCAATCACTTTCTTGGTACACAAGACTAACACAACTGTCATCACAAATGACGGTAACATCACCTTCGGCGGCTACTGTATTAGTCTCTTTCTCATCTTTATTTCCTTCACCCTGTTCTCTTTTCCAAATTCTGCATTCTTTCTTGTTGCAGTGATAACACTTGATATTTTTTATGTTTTTAGATTTTCTCCTGAATGTATCATTTTTACCATGACCCTGAGGATGCCTACTTTTACTTCTTCCACGCCTTTCTTGTTTTTCAAAAGCAAGTACCTCAGAAGAAGATTCACCCTTTTCATTTCTTCTGGCTTCTTCACTCAACAAACTTTCTTTAACCATCTTCATGGTTAGCTTTCCTCTAGGCGCTAAAGTGCTTAGTGATACTACTAACGTTTCCCAACTGTCAGGCAAGAAGCTAAGAAGTAACAATGCCTATAACTCATCTTCAAGAGGCATTTTCATTGCGGCCAATTGGTTCACCAAGCCTTGAAAATCACTAGTATGTTCAGTCATATGATAAGAACAGAATATAGAATTCAACTAGAAAGAATTGAAAGAACGAATATGATCTTTATTGACTAACAGAAATGAAATACAAGAACAGTTCTTCGAGATACTGCCCAATCTCTCCTGCTCAGCATTAGCCAAGACTTCCTCAACAAGACTCCAGTAATTTCCTACCTCTCTATTGTCTGCTTATTCCCTATTTATACACAGTCCCTTATACAACTCTCAACATTCCCACTACTAACCACTAACCACTAACTCAGTCTAGTAACCTATTACTCCATCTTGCCTTTCCAAAAATACACCTGCTTAAGCAAAGGCTTATCAGGCTTATCATCATACTTTTTCCATCTTTGTAAGTCAAATTCACAAGTCTTCTAATGATCGAGGCTTTATTTCTGGAGGTATTTTTCTCATACATAATTAATTTATTCCAAAGTGCATCGGCTTTCATTTCTTCAGAAATGTGATTAAAAATATTAATATCAACCCATTGCCTAATCGTAGCAGCAACTTTCATGTGTAATGTTTCCCAATCATCATCACTTGTTTTTTCTGGCTTTGACTTGCCCATAACAGGCCCATACAAATCTTTAACAATAAGCAAATCTTTCATTTTACGCTTCCAAATGGAATAATTCGATGAGGTTAATTTTGTCATCCCATACAAATTTTGTTCTTCCATCTCAACACACAAGAATTAGCCTCTAGCCAACCAAAGGCTCTGATACCACTTTGTTGAGTGAAGAAGCCAGAAGAATGGAAAAGGGTGAATCTTCTTCTGAGGTACTTGTTTCTGAAAAACAAGAAAGGCGTGGAAGAAGTAAAAGTAGGCATCCTCAGGGTCATGGTAAAAAGGATACATTCAGGGAAAAATCTAAAAACAGAAAAAATGTCAAGTGTTGTCACTACAACAAGATGGGTCACATGAAAAAAGAATGCAGAATTTGGAAAAGAGAACAGGGTGAAGGAAATAAAGATGAGAAATAGACTAATACAGTAGCCGCCGAAGGTGATGTTACTATCATTTGTTATGACAGTTGTGTAGTCTTGTGTGCCAAGAAAGTGATTGGGTGATTGATTCTAGTGCCTCGTTTCATGTTACTCCTCATGGTGATTTCTTCACTTACTCTACCGGTGATTTTGGCAATGTCAAAATGGAAAACATTGGTGCCTCTAAAATTGTGGGCATTGGAGATATTTGCTTGGAAACTAATCTTGGAAGCAAGTTGGTACTCAAAGATGTTAGGCATGTTCCGGATATTCGCCTAAACTTGATCTCCACAGGCAGACTTGATGATGAGGGTTTTACTAGTTATTTTGGTGAAAGTAAGTGGAAGCTCACCAAAGGTTCTCTAGTGGTTGGAAGAGGGAGAGTTTTATTCCGCAATTATTAGTATTAGTTTTCCCAATAAATTGGTATCAGAGCCGATGGTTCGTATGGATTAAGCGATCACACTCGGTTACAGTTTTAACGTTGCCTCCCGTGGAGAGTTGGTGTTCTCGCAGGTGCGCGGATGGTGGAGCATTTGGTGGACTCGCATGGTTTCGGCTCTCTTTCTCATGTTTGAGTTGGCTCCCGTTTGGAGTGTGAAGCTTGGATGTACCGGCTACTTGAAAACTTTAATTCGAGGGGGAGCTCGGTAAAAACACACATGAGGGGGAGATTGTTGAGAAAAGTACATGTGTGTTGTCTCACATGGAAAGTTGATGAGAATGTGAAGTGGTTTATATGCATGGAAGGATCCAAGACTAAATAGGTTAACCTTTTAGGTCAAGTTGGGCTTCTGAAGTGTGTTAGACTAGTTTCGCATGTATGTAGTGTATCCCTAATAATAATGTATCTACAAATTTAGAATGTTTGATGATCATTTGGGTCCTGTCATTGATTACTTCCTAAAGAGTTGCATAAATGCAACTGTAGTATATTCCATGCCTCTCTCTCTCTCTCTCTCATATTCTCGCATATTTTGGTCTGTAATTCATAGGTAAAAGCACCTTGGCATGTGCTTTGAGTCAAGGCTTGCATATGAGAGGAAAACTGAGCTACGTCCTTGATGGTGACAATGTTCGACATGGTCTAAATAGTGATCTCAGTTTTAAAGCCAAAGATCGTGCAGAAAACATACGAAGGATTGGTGGGTCTCTGTTACTTATATGCTCCATATTCTCCTATAAATTTTTTTATATTTATCCTCTGCATAACTATTTCTTCCTTAAAAAAAAGGTGAGGTTGCAAAGCTATTTGCGGATGCTGGCATAATTTGCATTGCTAGTTTAATATCTCCCTACAGAAGTGATCGAGGTGCCTGTCGTTCACTATTGCCTGAAGGAGATTTCATTGAGGTTTGTGGTTATCTATGTGGCATTTGTTTTCCTAATATCTAGAGCACAAGAAAAATGGTTCCTTTTTCTTTTGTTGTTGCCTCTAAGGTGAATTAAAGTTATTACATCAGATCTCTTTGTTGCAATAATAGGTGTATTTGGATGTGCCACTTGAAGTGTGTGAAAGCAGGGACCCAAAGGGCCTATACAAACTTGCACGGGCAGGAAAGATAAAAGGTATGTTGTAGGGATTGTGTTTGAGATAAAAGCCTCTAATTTAATATTTACCTTTGCCGTCTGCCTTAACAGTTAAATTCTTATTTGGGATTTTTCAGGTTTTACTGGTATTGATGATCCATACGAACCACCATTAAATTGTGAGGTATGCTTGAAAAGGACGATCAATGCCAAAGTTTCTGATTCACCTCACTAGATTTTCTTTATCTGTAGACTGTAAACCCTCTGAAAACGTGAAATGCACGCGCGCGCGCACACACATTGTGTGCATAGATATATGTGTGTGCATATGTGTATATATACATATATATTTCCTGCATGTTTAGCCAAAATCTGACTGATATTCTTTATGTAGAGTTGTTGAACACTACAATCAAAATTTGTCTAGGTTGTGAGTTGTGACTGCTCATCCTAACATTTTTGTAACGTTGTTCATTCTTTTTACCATAAATGTTCCCTTGGCTTTCATTGGTTGACGTTACTTGCTAATTTTGATTCCTCTACCTTTATACTCTGCAGATAGTATTGCAACAGAAAGGAAAGGACGTTGTGCCACTTTGCAAAATGACCGAAACAGTGATATCTTACTTGGGGGAGAATGGGTATCTGCAGGCGTAAGAGTATAACTACAATACATCCCAATATTTAGAAATGTACATACGTCATTTTTTTTTTTCAGTCATTGGATGATGATGACAAATAACCAGCCTCGTTAATTTCGACGGATAATGTCGTTTTTAACCTTCATCCAACTGCTAAAAAAAGTTCTTTTTTTGGGATGTATTGTAGTGTTACTCAAAAGAGAGGCGTCTGATTCCTGGTGGTTAGAGGTTCTTTTACCTGTGTTATACGAAGGGAGAATGAAGTAAATAACAATAATGGAAGTAAATAGCAGTAAATTAAAATATTCTCGCGGTAAGGATCTTTTTACTAGTCATAATTAAAGATTTACGTGATGAATTTTTTTTTTTTACTGCTATTTACTTTGAATATTTAGAAATTTACTATTTACTTAATTTAATTTCATAAAAATGCTATTTACTATAATTTTAATACAGTGTGCGAAAGGGAAAGTTGTCGTCTTCCCAGCGATAAGAAAACTCCTCGTTTTCTGCGTCTGATCTGGTTCCATTCAAAATAATCAGTCTGTTGATTTATCAATGAATTTGTGTCTTCTATAGCTAGTGTTCTGGATTAGCAATAAACAGAGTGAACCAGTGGGGGAAATGCCTTTTGATGTATCCTAAATTTATGTCATTTTGTAAATGAATGCTGGTGTTGGAATAAACAATCCTTGCTACGCCCAACCTTATAGATATGACTTGTTTGTTAAGATTTCTGTCAGTAATGCAATCATGCAATTTCAAACAAATAAAAGCATCCCATTTGTTTTTGGATGTTTTCTCTGTTGCCCTAAAATGTCTATGCCCAACCTTGTAGTTATTTATTTGCTTTGTTTAACTTTTTATCTTTTGAATGAGTTGAGCAGATCAGCTCAACATCGTTTTCCATTTTAGGACAAGGCCAAAAAGAAAAGGGTCAACTGACGACATTTTGTGTCTTGTAGCTGAACGTGTTGCCAAATGAAAGGACAATTATGGCATTTGAAGAGCCTGGTAGAGGATTTAGATAATGTTCATATCAATTTACAAAATAAATAAATAAATCAAGAATTTCTTTTTTTTATTATTTTATTTTTATGAGCTGCATTTTGAGGTTATCAAAAACTTGTACCTTGTATTTTAAATTGCAGAACATTTATACCTTCACATTTCAAATTCATGTTAAATACTTCATTTTTTGGTCAAATATTGATTGTGACTAAAAAAAATCTAATTTGTACTTTTTTCTTATTATTTTTCATTATTTCTTTAAATGTGTTTAGATCTTTTTATGGTCAAAATTAACCATTGACTGAGAAAAGGTCGAAATTATGCATAATTTTAAAATGTGAAGGTATAAATATGCTACACTCTAAACTAAACTATAAGGTATGATTTTTTTTTTTTTATAATCTCGAAATGGGTATGGAGATCAATGACAAAAAAAAAAAAAAACAAAAAAAAAAATCACACACACACACTTCTTCACTTGTACAAGGAGTCCATACCTTAG
The DNA here is from genome assembly GCF_000414095.1 of Morus notabilis. NCBI lineage: Eukaryota > Viridiplantae > Streptophyta > Magnoliopsida > Rosales > Moraceae > Morus > Morus notabilis. Next base: position 136,385 of record NW_010363504.1, on the reverse strand, counting down.
CTGCATGGCCGTTTGTAAACAAGCCAAAAAAATAAAAAGAAAAATCACACACACACACACTTCTTCACTTGTACAAGGAGTCCATAAAGATCATGACCAAGTCTCACCTCTTCAATGTCTATGACTGGATATAAAACAGAGGAGAAGAGAATCGAAGCTCTCTATGATCATTCATGGATATGTAGAGCACAATTGACGTTGTGATGGACACCACGGCAGAGCTTAGAAGGTTGAAGGCGCTCCAAAATCGCCTCTCCTGAAGACCCCAAATCGTCCACGTTAACAATCCCAACCCATTCATCAACATTCCGAGCAAATTCGCCATCGTCGACAAAATGCAGAACCAAACACAAAGATGAAGAGATACTGCAAGAAGAACAACAGAAGAGAAAAAAAAGAGCCTTTGGTTGGAAGTTAAAACTCTCTATGCAAAAAACAAAAATGATGGGTCCTTGAAATAGCCCTTCCCTCTCTTTTAAACCTTTTTTTTTTTTAATTTAATTTAATTTTTTCTTTCCTTTTGCTGGTGGCCCCAGCAGGTCTCGTACTTATCGACTTTAAATTCTAATCAACTTCAAAAGCCAAAACACAGTCGGGAAAACAATACCAAACTGTCTTTATTATGAAGCCTTATTTAAATACTTTCGTAAGTGGAGTCACGTTAAGAGCTACTATATTGATTGTTTTTTTTTCTAAAGAAAAAAGTATTAGAAGGATATACCTGTGCTAGCTAGAAATTTAGAGGTTATTTAGTTTAGAGATTCGTATCCCAATTTAAATTATAATTTATGGTTTATTACAGTGTTTTTTCTCACAAAAAATATACGTAAATTAAAAATGGTTCTAATCTTATAATTCTAATATATGAACTAACTATTCATTTTTCATGGTTTATCAGTGTCCCAAATTATTGCCGCTGATGAATAGTATGTTCCTTGCAGAAAAGAAAAATGGTCGGTAGGAATCAAAAGGATAGCGCATAGTTGAAAGATATGATTTGGATTGAGACGGTTATTTTTTAAAAGGGTGTGGTTAAAAGTTAATTGAATAGACAAAAAATTGAAAGTACAGGTACGGCTTCTTTTTTTTTTTTTTTTTTTTTTTTTTTTGGGGTTTATAGCTTATTAAAAAAAAAAAAAAATGAAAATAAAAGGGCGGTTTTTTTTTTTTTTTTTTTTTTTTTTTTTTTTCGGCGTTTGAAGCCTCATCAAGAACTGGGATACTCAAAAAAGTAATTCTCAGTAGAGGTGCAAATAGCTAAAGGCGCCTTTGGTACATTGTATTAGCACCATCTATTTTATTTTTTTTTTAGAAGAATAATATGGTGTTTGGCAAATACGTCCTATAATTTAATACGAAATTCTACTTAATACAATTATGTATTGTAATATCTAATATTGAAAAAAAGAAACATATGTATTAGGTCGTATTGTCTAATTTATTTTAAAAGGCCGTACTAAAGCACATTGTCTCACATGGGTGTGGAGTCGTGAGGTTGGTGGATAGTACCTTTTGCTGCTCAAAATTTCTCTCTTCATTTGGCAATAAGCCAAAAGATCAAAAAGGGATTCAGTTATACACATCTCTTAATTAACAATGGACGTATTAATTAATTCCTTGTCAAAATGAAAGTGAAGTTATGGCGTTTTACCCTTCAAGGAAAGTGGTAGGAAATTGAGATATTAATAGCAATAACAATAACAATAATAATGAGAATAACAACAATAATGAGAATGATACATATTGATATATAATCAAGTAGAGAAACTCATATATATAGATATATATACATATATATTTCTATAAACTGAAAATGTGTAAGCAACTAAAGATCTTTATATCTAAAAATCTTGCCATGCATTACAATTTTTTATGCAAGATTAATATATTACACTAAGAAAATAAAAATACATAGTGATTAATAATTAGATCATACCTAAATATGGCTACAATAATGGAGATGACAAATCTGTAAACACGTCAAAGTGAGGATACATATATATAACAAAGAAAAAGATTGATCAGGAACATTTACAAAACGACATTATTTTTGCGATCACCGGTAAGTCTACGACTGGACATAAAGCAGAGCAGAAGAGGTTTCTGGTCGTCCATTTCTCTGTATGGACAATAAACACACCATTAATGACGTCGTCATGGACACCATAATAGAGCTCATAACGTTAAAAGCCATTGAAAATCGTCTCTCTTGAAGACCCCAAATCGTCCAAACAAACAACCCCAAGCCATCGAAAACCGTTCTTAGAAAATTCGCCATATTTCAGTAAACAACTGAGAGAAACTTAGAAGATGGTACTGATCGGAGTAGAGAAAAAAAAAAAAAAAAACCCACTTGGGATATTTCAGAAAGAATAAAGAAACACAACCTTTTGTTTAATAGATCAACTCTCCAAGAAATGAATGAAGATGGGTACTTGGTAGGCACTACTTGAGCCCTTTCTCCTAGTACTTTTCACTTTTTTCTTTGGAAAAGGAAGTTGGGTTTGCAGAGAAATAAATAGTATTTGGTTTGAAGCATAAGAGTATAGAGATTTCTGCTATAAGACTTTAAAAAATGAATTATTAGTAGGTTTTCATTTTAGTCATCGAATTAATTTGTATCAAAAACCGTTTGTTTAATATTATTTATTTTTAACCGTTAAATTAATATGTATAAAAAATCGTATAATTTTAATGTGACTTTAATTATATCTAATTATTAAAAATATAAACTATTAATAGAATGTCCTACCGCACATGATCCTAAGATTATAATAAAGAGTTTGGTTGCTTCAAATTATCATCCTTCCTCAAATAAGATAACTCTTAAATTCCAAAAGCAGCTTTTGCTTGAAGTAAGTGGCCAATTATCTCGGGTGAAGGTTTGTGACGCGAAGAGATACATGAATTGACATATTAGCAACTAATTTTGATTTTTATTGTTTTCTTGTTTGGGTATGTGACCACAAGAGGTCTTGTAGTTGTCGACCCAAATTCGAATCAAGCTTCAAACTTTCCTTGTTGCGTGCAATCTTAGAGTGGCTTTCAAAGCAAGTTATGGGCTGGAGAATTGAGTGGGTTTTCCTCTTCATTAAAATCAGTGAAGAAAACACAGCACTAGTTACTGTAAAAGTCAAAAGTTTCACGTGTGAAAAAGTATTATTCCGTGGACAAGTACGTGTAAAAGATACCCAATTGGAAGTTTGGAAATTAGAGTGAAAAAGTTCATAATAAAGTAAGGAGTTAGTTTTGAGCTTATGGAACGTATAACTCAATTGGAGTTTAAAAGTCTCGTTCAATTTATAAATTTAAATTTTTAATTTGAATTGAGATATAATTTTATATAAAAATTTTTTACTGTAGTAAAAAAGTTAAATGTAATTTTTTATGAGAATTTTTAACAGTAACAAAACTAAAATTAAAAACTTAAATTAGTAAAATAACCGATACCTTTAATAAGATTTAGAGACTATAATTTTAGAAAATGTACAACCCAAAATATTTGTTTTCCGCCATAAAAAAAGTTATATTTGTTATTAATTTCGAAGTGTAGAAAAAAAGTTGGCGATTGGCATGCTCATTTTTGTTTGGAGATAATTCTATCTTCAAGCAAAAACTAAGCGTGCCACCTATTACGGATTTCTTGGATTCTTTGGTTTTCATGCCTTTTGCTGGTGGTTGCTTTCTTTTGTTGCTGGGTGCCTGTCCAAGGCTGTGTCTGGTTCTCTTTTACGTTCAAATAGTTGAAACCGCGTACGAGTAAGTAAAAATAAAAAAAACATATTTATTAGGATCTTATTTAAAAAAATTAAAAAATTTATATAATGGGACAAAAAAATAAGAATGAAAAAAAAAGTATAATAAGGCAAAAGAAATAAGAATGTAAAGATGGTAGGAAAAAAAAAAGAAGAGAGAAAAAGGGGAGAAAAAAAAAAGAGGAAAGAAAGAAATAAACAAAACGTAAAAGAAAAAAGGAGGGGAAAAAAAAAACGTTTCGTTGCACGGTAGTGTGCGAAGCATAGCGCGACGAAACCCATTTTTCTTTAGTAGAAAGGTAAGGATTCGATGTATGGATTTCTTCTCTACCACAAATAAAAAATAAAAAAAATAAAATAATAAGCACTAAATTTATCGGCTTTCTTATTATAGTTTATTTGTGTATCAAATGATTATGATATTTCCCATTCGAATTAAAGAGGTATAAAGGAAAGAGATTACTTTGATGACTGAAAAAAAAAAAAAAAAAGACGAAAAAAAAGGGGGGCCAGGGGGGAGGATTTTTAAGGAAACGACATGTCATTGTTTGTCGGACGAAACGTCAACTACAGCTCAAGGGAAAATAGGCCCTGCAGCCACACGATAGATCATTTAATATTAGCCACATGCCATTTTTGTCTTACAATTTGCATGGCACAAGCTGTCGTTTCTTAAGAAACGACAAGTTCCTAGACAACAAAACTACATGAAGAAACGACATGTTGCTTTCCCTGAAACCGAAACGACAGAACTACAAAACAACTTAAGAAGCGACATGTCCTTTGACCAATTTTGCCAACTACCTATGCATTCAGACGCAAAAACCAAAAAGTATATGTCCTTTCTATGACCAGCCAATACATTGTTTCCAAAAAAAAAAAAAAAAAGGAAAGATTGCCGTTTGAGGACGGGCACTACCTACAACATCAAAGAACCTTTTATTATTGAAGGGAAAAATGTAGAAAAATTTTTAAAAAAGGTTTTTCCCCCTTTAATGAGAGCTGTATCATGCATGTGACATAGTAACCGTTTTTTTTTTTTTTTCAATCGGCTTTTTCTTAGAAATGTTAAAGAGTCTAAAACTTGATGTTAAGGAAATTCAAGCTCGGGAATTCAACTTCATATCTCTGGCAATAGAAGGAAGCCATCTCTCTCCCCTAACCCTTTTCAATTCCGCAACTCTCTCCTCTTCCCTCTTGGCTGCTTCCTTTGCTGCTGCCTCTTTAGCTTTTAGCCTCTCTAATGACTTTTGGCTTGCATCTCTTGCTGCAGCCATTATGTCTTCCCCATCAACAGCAACGGATTGTAGTCTTCTCTTAAACTGCAACCTCACATAACTATGTAAAATCAGAAGATCAATAATGAATTAAGTAAGCGCAATAAAAGTGAACATAGATCGATGAGGAGACCTTTTTCGACTTCTCGTCGATTTCTTTTCCCGGAAGAATTTTTGGTTTCTTTCTTGGTTGTTGAGGTTCATCTGATAACATGCACACGAGTTAGTCCTCAATGATAAATTTGGCAATAAGGCACGCAGAAATACGCTGTGCCTGAACACTGGTCAGCCGTCAGCTGAGGACTATCCAATTCAAAAACACTCTGAAATTAAATGGCTGCACTTGGGAGGGTTATCAGGACAATTTAAAAAAAAAAAAAAAAAAAAAAAAAAAAAACCCCAAGTGATGCTACAGCATTTCCCTCTTAAGGAGTCATATTGATCATAAAAGCAGGTTTCTTGCTCCAAGAAAACCAATCCATTTTCCGGATTACTTCGAACCTACATGTCAAGCACTTGGGCCCTACTAGCATGCAAGACAACTACAAGTTACATGGTTATGTTAAGGAGAGAAGAATGAAGAGCAGAGAAACGAAAAGAAAAAGTCTATTTAGAGGCAAATTGAATCGTGGGCATCTATATTTGGTCCAACAGTATAGCATTCCAAGGGCACATTATCAGTTGCTGAATTCTTAAAGCTCAAAGCTTCTGCATTAATTTGGCAAAAACTGAGAATACTGGATTACAATCATATGCTTACCTATATGATCAAGCACTATTCCTGGAGTAGAATGTTTAAACAAGCGAATTCCACCTCCATTACTCTTAGGCTCCGTATCTTCTTCACCTCCATTACTCAAGGGATCAGTATCTGGGGCATCAATAGGATAGTCTTTCACCATCACCAAAGTCTTCTCTAAGATACCATCCAAAATCTTTTGTGCCTGTAAAAGAAGCTTCTTTTTGTCCTAAACTAACAGAGTAGCAAAAACTGAAAAAGAACCATTCTGCGTAAACTTTAGACCAACAAGTTTCTATAGATAAGGAAGAGCTAGAAAAAGGTGGGCTGTAAAAACACAGGGAGAGAACAAAAATTTAAAACGAGAGAAAGCCCTGGGAAACATCAAACGACGGCAAAAAGGAAAGACGGCAAAAAGGAAAAACGACAAAACAAGTTTAATACAGGAAACAGCCTGATCGACGACAACAAAGTTTTGCAATTACAATTTACAAGCATCAGAAAATACAAGAAAAACGACAAAGGAAAACGCATACGAAAGAAGATAACGACAATAAATTGAAGAACCATACCTAGTATTTAGATTCAGCCATTTCTTTTGCTCGAGAAATTATTAACGTAAAAGGAAATTAGGAAAATCAATCGAATGACTTCAAAAAAAAAAAAAAAAAAAAAAAAAAAAAAAAAACGCAACCAAACTGAAAAATAAATCTGTGAAGAAGAGAGAGAGAGATTTATGGGTGACCTTGATTTGGTAGTGCTTGGGTTTTTGCTCTCGGCAATCATCACCGTCGTCGGCGGGAATAGAAGATTGTTTGCCGGCGGAAGAGGCACCGTTGGGAAAGGAAACGACACAAGAAGAAGTGGTGGCGGCGACTGAGTCGATGGCTTTTCTCCACTCGGCGTCTCCGTCTTCTTCTCCGCTGCTGATGCTCTCACTTGCCCCTCCCATTTCTTTTTTCGCTGCTGAAGCACTGAAATGAATAAGATTATGCCATCCCATTGGCGTAGTGGGCTGGGCTACAATTTTTACCTTTGCATCCATTTATCCAACATTTTTCCCGTTTTACAATTCTTTGATTAAAGAGTACTTAATTAAAGGGATCTTTTTTCGTACCTTAATATGGGGTAATTTTTTTATTTATTTGATTTATAAAAAATTATATAAAAATTTTAAAAAATATAGATTTCCTTTTTAAAGGCTACATTCGATTCTGACAACGGGTAAAGCTACTGCCCTACCTTGTATGCAGGAATCGACCAAAGAGAAGAAAATCAAATTCTTTTCTTTAAAATTGAAAAACGGATGAGATTAGAAAGGCCATCATTGGGGCAAACGATGCAATAGCTTCGGTTAGAGCAAAGTCCAAAATGGCATAACCAAATAATTGTTTAGCTAATGATGGATTCCGTGCCACAGAATGAATTAAAGAACTGAAGACGTTTCCAATACCGACAACAGCTCCCGCTAAAGCAATTGTAGCAACTCCGGTACCTATTGATTTTGCACCTTCTAACATAAGGACAAGAAAAAACCTCCTCACGCTTCATTTTTTGTTTTGTTTTTTTTAAAGGTAGGGTTGTACTAAAATATTTTCCTTAATTAAATACAAAGTTAAAAATTTAAGACTAGAGTTACTTGTCTTTTTTTTTTCTTTACAGATACGCTCATTTTGTATGAGGTGAAAAAATGAATATCCACAAATTAAAATATTTACACATAAATTTGTAAAATAATCAAAAATAATATTTCAAGCCTTCGTTAGCTAATCTTAAACTTAGTTTTAAAAATTCAAAACTATCCAAATAAAAAGAGTAAAACCAGAATAATGTTATTCTAATAACAATAAATAGACAAATTAATAATATTATTAAATTAAAAACATATTTTAAATATATAATTTAAAAATAATATTTAATTATTTAAAATGATAAAAATAATAGACTTATATAAAATCACGAGGAATCATCTTTGAGAAAATTATTAAAATTTGAGACTAAAAAAGATAATAATCCAAAATAAAATTCAAACATCCACGATGGGCTTCTAAGACGTTAGGACGGTTATACGGCCCAAAATTAGCCCATCTTCGACCCAGTTCCAGAACCGGCTAACCCAGAGCCAGCAAAGAACCGCCGGACTCTCTCTCTCTCTCTCTCTCTCTCCGAGCATAAGCTCCAGCAGTTGCAAGTAGAAGGACAAACCCTAACCTTTTCCGAGCGGATTGATTTGCTGAAATTGGAGTCTCGGAGAGTCAGAATTCCAAGCCTTGTTATCAGAATCTCTTGCCTTGGGGTGATTTAGGGTTCGAGCGAAGGGGCCGAGTCTGAGACTCAGAGAGATAACAAAATGGGGAAGAAACAGCACAGCAAGGACCGAATGTTCATCACCAAGACCGAGTGGGCCACCGAATGGGGCGGCGCCAAGTCCAAATCCAACTCCACCCCCTTCAAACGCCTTCCTTTCTATTGCTGCGCGTACGCTATATATATATATATATATGTGCGTGTTTGAATTAGTGAATTATGTTGAAAAGTCTAAAATTTTGCGGAATTGTTTCTATGGAAACTTTGATGCAGTCTCATATTTACGCCTTTTGAAGATCCTGTTTGCACTGCCGATGGAAGTGTCTTTGATATCATGTGGGTATCTCAAAGTTCGTTTTTCTTTTTTTGTTGACCTTTTTTTTTTTTTGGTTTAATTTACTTACCTCCATGGTTTTGGGTTTGCAGGAATATAATTCCATATATTAGGAAGTATGGGAAGCATCCAGTAACTGGGGCTCCCCTGAAGCAGGAGGATCTCATCCCACTTACTTTCCACAAAAATCTCGAAGGTTAGTGTTTTCTTTACCTACATTTTAAGCTCATAAAAAATATATAACATGCATTTTGGATTAGTCTTTGATAAACTACAGTCCACGACGACCTTACCCTTATAAGATTATTCATAAATTTGTTAATTCACTTGTTCACTCTTATACATCAGAGCTAGTAAAGCCATTATTTAAGTTATCAAAACCAGCATTTGACTAAGAGAAGGTATAACTTTGATTTGAAATCGATACCTAAAGGTACAATATTGAGGTCCCCAAAATGTTTGCTCTATATTTTTATAAACTTAAAATGCAAGGTATAAAAATAGTACATATTGTATGGAAATGTTATGTAAAATTATGAAATGCTTTGTGGACTGTGGTTCATTCATGCAAGTACCTGTTAGGAATTAAATTTACTCGATTTGTGTAGTTCTATTTTATTTTATTTTTTTCAGAAGGATGGGCTCCTTGTTGGTCAATGTTTAATTTTATGTTGATATCAGCTAAGATTGATGATGATGGACTTATCATGCCGGCATGCCTTGGAGAACTAGCTTTATTATAAAACGTGGATATTATTTGCTTGAACTAGTTGATTTTATAGTTTAGTTTCTCGTGTCAGCTAATTCAAAACCTGGTATCACCTTTTATTTGTAGGAGAGTTTCACTGCCCAGTGTTGAACAAAGTTTTTACGGAATTTACACACATAGTCGCTGTGAAGACCACAGGAAATGTATTTTGCTATGAGGTTTGTCATCTGCTGGTTATTACTGTTGGTTGTTTCTTTATCAGTACCTGCGTATTTCCCCGTGTGCCCATGTGTGGGTGGAACTTGGAACTCCTCTCAAGCTCATAGTATGGTTTTTTTCCGTTGTAGGCAATTAAAGAACTAAACATCAAGACAAAGAACTGGAAGGAGCTTCTCACTGATGAACCATTTTCTAGGGAGGATCTTATTACCATTCAGGTCAGTGGTTTTTTATCTTTTTTTTGTTTGTCAAATTCTGGCTAATATTTTTTGTTGGCTTGAGTTGTGCCTATGCTCATGATTATCATTTGCAGAATCCTAATGCACTTGACAGCAAGGTTCTCCTTGATTTTGATCATGTGAAAAAAAGCTTAAAAGTAGAAAATGAAGGTGAGCTAAAGGCTTCATCTACCATGTAGGTCCACTTCTGGTTCATTTTATGTTTTTACTATTTTATTATTTCTTACCAGTTTCGGTTTATTTTTGCAGAGTTGAAGAAAATGAGTTCAAATGCAGCATATAATATAAACGTCTCTGGAGATATTATGCAGATGCTGGCAGAGCTTGGTACGGAGAAAGGAAAGCAAACCGCTCTGCTTGGAGGAGGTGGCAGTAAGGCACAGAATGAAAGGGCTGCGGCACTTGCTGCCATTTTGGCTGCGAGGTCGCGTATTAAAGAAGATTCTGAAAAAAATTCAAATGGAGAGGGTAAACCTTCTCAGGCTTTCAGCATAGTAGATGCTGCATCTGCTTCTGTCCATGGTAGAAGTGCTGCTGCTGCAAAAGCTGCGTCAAGTGATAAAACTGCTGCTCGAATTGCAATGCACATGGCTGGTGAGAGGGCACCAGTTAACGCTAAGCTGGTTGGTTTTCCATACCCTACTTAAGCTCCCCCTCTCCCCCCTCTGTTGCTTGAATTATTTAACCCCAATTTTAAAATTAATTACTTGTTGGTTGAAGCAAAGACTTGTAGTTCAAGCATTTTTTTTGTTGTTGCTCTATGTGTATGAATGTTAGCGAGTTTATCCTACTGTGGATTTTCTTTCCTAGCAACGATGGTCGGTATTGATTCGAGTATTTGTTTCAGGTCAAGAGTCAATACACTACTGGTGCTGCTTCAAGATCCTTCACTTCTACCTCTTTCGATCCTGTGACTAAAAATGAATATGAATATGTCAAAGTTGAGAAGAACCCTAAGAAGAAAGGATATGTTCAACTGCATACCACCCATGGTGATTTGAACATTGAGCTCCACTGTGATATAACCCCCAGGGCTTGTGAGAACTTCATCACTCTATGTGAACGCGGCTATTACAATGGTGTTGCTTTTCATAGAAATATTCGGTACAGTGACCTTTCTAATTTAAATTCTACTCGAGGATGCTTGTTGTGTATGTGTATAAATTATTTGATATAATGATATTTTATTTGTCATTGTGACTAATCTCGCATGATCCCCTTATTACAGGAATTTTATGATTCAAGGTGGTGATCCTACGGGTACTGGGAGAGGAGGTGAATCAATATGGGGAAAACCTTTTAAAGATGAAGTAAACTCCAAGTTGCTTCACTCTGGAAGGGGTGTTGTTAGTATGGCAAACAGTGGGCCCCATACAAATGGTTCCCAGTTCTTTATCCTCTACAAGTCTGCAAATCATTTGAACTATAAACATACAGTTTTTGGCGGAGTTGTCGGTGGGTTGACTACACTGGCAGCAATGGAAAAGGTTCCTGTTGACGATAATGATCAACCTTTGGTAAGTTCCTGTACCATTCTTTTCAGATGTTGATGCTCCCGCCTGTTTATTTCATTTTATTGTTCACATGATTCAATTAATCTCATCCCTGAACTGATAGTAGGCGTGGTATTTAAAATACATCTTTGATTCAAAATTGCACACGTAGTTCCACACGTGTTTCAAATGTGTTCTAATCTTGATATAGCGTGTTTGTATACTGGGATTTTTGTTTTGATGTGTTAGTTTGCACTAGTAGCTGCAGGGGAACTTGTTTCTGGTTTGTTGGATATATTTATTTGCTACCATGAATCATAAGACTAACTAGAAGCAATCTATTACGTTCCCAATTCCCATGCTTTACTTCTAATATTCCTTCTCTTACATTCATGCAGGAGGATATCAAGATAACAGGTGTAACGGTTTTTGTGAATCCTTATTCAGAAGCAGACGAGGAAGAAGAGAAAGAAGCAGCTGAAAATGAGAAGAAAGCTGAGGATGACGAAAATGTTTGTTCTTAAACCCTTTAATGGCCCTATTATATACACGCGCGCGCGCACATAATTCTGCGTGACCAATATTGACCTTGCTAGTTCCTGTTACATTTCAGGAGAAGATTGGGGACTGGTTTGCCAACACGGGTACAGGAACAGCGAAGTCTGGACCAATTGGTGGCGGTGGTGTCGGGAAGTACTTGAAAGCCCGGAGTGCTCAAGAGGAATCTGCTACTGTTGCCAACGGCTCAACCGCTGTGGCAAAGAAAAGGAAGTTGGGCTCAGCGGTAGAATTCAAAAATTTTTCTGCATGGTAAATTCCTCAAATTTTGTATCATATATACAAGTGACTTGGAGATGTAGTCTGCAGGCCTAAGGCCAGCATCATTATATATTCTCCGCAAGTAAAATAGGAAATTACAAACAGCTTTATAGGAGCATTTGTTGTTTTTGTTTTGTTAATTTACAATGAGATGTATTCCATTATAAATCAATCGCCCCTGCTACAATAAAACACACATCTTTTCCAGAAGCTGGTCTTTCTGTAACGCGCAACATTTTCATTGAATCCCAAAGTGCTAACCAATTGAGAATTATATTTTCCTAATTTGACATTTTTACAGAATGTTAGGAGGCAACCAAAGCATTATCCATACAGCTTCTATATAATCTTCAGTTCAATGTATAGCTCAAAAAAAAAAAAAAAAGGTTTTATGTCACCATTCTAGATTAAAACTAAAACAATGTAATGACGCATGTACAATGTCATCTTTTTTTTTATTTTTTTTGACAAAACTAGACAAAGAGTTACTTTCGTCCACCACCAAGCCCTGCCCCGCCACAACATATACCGGGACCAGTCGACTGTAAATGGATGCATCTTTATTCTTTTACGACAGAAGAGGAGAATTATGAGGTTAACCAATAGAAGAAGTGGTTTTTAACTGCGAGGATAAAATTTACCCTAAAATCTATGATGACAGTCCGAACTTTTACCGGCCTCCTGAACATGTGCCAAGTTCCCACTGAAAACTGAGCCTGAGCAGTGTAGAAGCTTTTATCGAAAGGATTGTTTGGTAACCTGGAAAAATGGAGCAGAAATTTTCCTTTCCAGCATCTGATTTCTGCCTTATGCGAACGAGTCAGGGTTTGTCAAGTTATGCATGTATTCAATTATGGAGCTTTGAAAATCTGCCAGCATTGGTGCTCTAATGAGACCCACATCACACCCACCCTTGAGAGGCCTTCACTGGATTGCACTTTAGAAACTGTCCAATATTTCAGAAAAATATATATATATATATATAAAAGAAAAAAATACGGGCATTCTAAGGTGATGACATTTAGCCGATAATGAAAATATCGATAACTACTTTGTCGATTTTTTTTTCCACATGATGTCCATAAGTCTGACTCTCGCTACAAATAAAAAGGGTTAAGAGATTTATTTTCTCAAGTATTCGATATTTTCTGGACACTAAGCATGGAGTATTAGTATTTTTTTTTTCTCCACAATTTTACCTAAATATTCAAATATAAGTCCATAGTTCTATGAATATCCACAATTAATCCATTAGTATCCAAAAATATAAGAAAAAATAGACTTAATTAAAAAAATATCGAAATTCACATGTCTTCTATTTTTTTTTTTTTTAATGAGTATTGTCAATGAGTTTTTCAAAATTATTCGAGCATTATATTGGGAACAAAAAAAAAATCTATTATTTGGACTAGGATGGAATGCAAAACCTATATCTTTAATTTGAACCTCCACGGAGTTCATTTTTTGGTACTGAATTTTAAAGGAAGAAACATTTTTGAATTTAATTATGTACTTTATTTGTCTGTGTTGTGTAAAATATTGTGTGATTGTAAAAATTTTACAACGAAATAGGTTGTTATTTGGCTAATATATATTTATAATATATGTTGCAGTATATATATGTTCATTATATATACTGCAAATAGATTCATTACAAACATATAAATTGTATTGACAAAATTAGGTTATTAAAACTATTACACTTCCCACAATTTCAATTGAAATTTTCAATTTTCAATTTTCAATTTTAGTTTAATGCCCATCATTGTTTTTTTTTTTTTTTTTTTTTTCCTGATATTGACATTGATATATTCAACATTAATATTATCCATTAACAGTACTACGTATAAAAAGTAAACCATAACCTTCAATATTCATATCAACATCAATATTCTACCACATACACCCGGGGGTCATTTTTAAAAGAAGTTCCAATGTTGAACAAGTTGTGATACATTCTTAGACAATGACGTAATTAATGATCTCATAACATTGAGTCAAATTCTAGCTATAGACAATTGAACGTATATATAATAATATCATGTTATTTATATATAGCTTATAGCATAATGAGGATTATATTAGAGTTTTTAATCACGTAAGTGTTCTTCCAACGTCACACCAAGGCAATCATACAGAAAAAATTTGGTTAACAACTCTAAATTAAACCAACAAGTGGGGCCTTCAAAGCATCATCAACTTAGGAAAAAGAAAAATGAGAAAAAAAAAAATCGCAAAAAATCATTTCAAAGAAAAGCTATGTGAAAGGCCGGCATCAATCCATGTTGGAGATCAGTTCAAATAGTATTGGTTGGAGTGTGGGACATCAGGCAAATATTAAACTAATTTAATGAAAAAGTAAAATTTAAGTCTCGTTCATTTAACCGATTTAAGTTTTCAATTTTAGGTTTTTATAGTTAAAAGTTCTTAAAAAATATCACATTTAATTTTTTCTGTTACAGTTAAAAACTATCAAAAAATGTCACATTTCAATTTAAATTGAAAACTCGAATCTGCGAATTGAATGAGACCCATTATGCAACTGAATTTTGCAATATAGTTTTTTTCCCCTGGATAAATTAATTTAAGCTGGTCTAAACAGAAAAATAATTCTTCTTTGGAGTAACAAGCTTTTTACGTATAAACTAAATCCACTTGGGCACTATGGTTTTATTATTATATATTATTATTGTTGTTTTTGTTTTGATTTTTTTTATTATTATTTTGATAAATTACTTGGAAAAACTATATAGTTTAAGAACAAAACAAGATAGCCGTCGTGACGCGATCCACATAAAATTTCAGCATTATGGTTGGGTAATTGACATTTCATCTACAATATTCATGTTCTAATATTATTAAACCAAGATTAGAAAAATAAATATCTCAAAAAACCATAACACATCCCCTAATCAAGCTTTAAACTAAAGTCTCTAGCCCATTATTTTATTATACGTTTTTGGTTAAGCTTTGTCTTATTCACTCCGTTGTGCTTTAATTATGATGTCAGGAATTTAACGGTTCTAACGTGGAAATAAACATTTGGTTAATCTCTAGTAATTATTAGGTCTTCTACATGGGAAATTTCTTCGGATAATCATTTGGAATTCAGTGACCGCCCAAAACATGATATGGGCAAATATGCATTGCCGTCTGTGCTTCTTTGTCTGAGTTGATGACTTCCAAGGAATCTACCACAAAATTCTCTTTAACCAAAAGAGTCCAAACCAATGGGATTTTCCTAGTGGTTGATGAAGAAAACCAAGAACAAGAATAAGAGCTGTTTTGGACATGAATCCCATATTGGACAACAATTCTCACATATATATATATATATATATCTATATATATATAAATACATTCGCCTTTTTTAGATATATATAAAATTATATACACTCACCTTGACTGCTTGACATAAGAGATAATAATATAGGAGTGCAGTCCGTTTATTTATTTATTTTTTCTTGTTTTCTAATTAAGATAAAAAAAAAATGAAGAGACGTACATTATGGACAACAAAAAAGCCATCTGACCAAACATTGTTAGTACTATACTCAAAATTTTGATTCAGAAATATGTGCTCGGCGTTATCATGGATTATCCTATCCTGGGATAAAGGAGACAAAGATTTTCTCTCTAGAAGGAATTAAAATTCAGCTTGAAGACAACAAGGTTAGGACAAGGAGAAATTGAGTATTGGGCTTTTTGGGTGCAATCATAAAGAAAACCAACCAACATTGACTAGGAAGAAAACAGAGAAAGAAAAAAAAAATGGAAGAAAGAAAGAAAAGGAAGAAACTCACTCAAGTGGATTCTTCATAGATTTTGGTACTCAAAATGTGTGTTTTGTGTTTGTGACAATATGCAAATGGGAGAGAACTGATTTCTTGTTGGGCTAATCTAGAGCTATCTAGAGAAATGACCCCATTGGCCGTTGGGGGAGTGAGATTAAAGGTGCGTGTGTTGTATATAAACTATCAAAAGAGTGGGAAAAAGGAGTTTGGAAAAAGAAGTGAAAGTGGGATGCCCTAGATTTTGGTGAAGGGGTACATTTTGGTATTTAAACACAACATTATAATATTATACAATACATCATGAGTGGGAAATTCATTCATAGTATATATATATATATACATATATATTTGTATGTATGGGTTTATGTAACATTATAGTATAAAAAGAGGAAAAAGTGAGAGGAGGAATTTTGGCAGGTTTTGGAGAGGGATTAGGAGGCAAGGAATGTGAGTGGGATGTGCAGGCTGATGGTGGCTTTGATGATGATGATGATGCACGCCGGCAGCTTTACTCTCTCTCTCTCTTTCTCTCTCTCTCTCTCCTAAAAACCCAGTTGGCACGCCTGCTCCCACTACTCAAAAACTCAACACATTCTCTCTCTCTCTCTCTCTCTCTCTCTCTATGTGCTTAAAAGAATGAAAAGCTAATCCACTAACCCATTTGGTGATCTTGACCCGGCTAACTTTTTCATCTTTTTGTCAGAAAGAAATTCTATTTCTAAAACAAAACCCAGCTAGAGCTAGTCCCATCGCACCCCCACATTCCGAGTCTTAACAGGAAAAAAAAAAAAATTACCTACTTAAGTCAGTCCTCACTCCTCATCACACAATATTAAGCTATTATAATATAATATTAAGAATAGTAATATGAAGCTATTAATATAGTATAATATAAGCTCAAAAAATAAAAGTATGAACAAACCAATAACCCAAAAAATAAAAGTGGAACAAACCAATAACCCCCCTCCCCACATTCTTCATCGGTTACACCAAAAGAAAAGCACATAGATTCCCTCCTTCTTGACTAAAACATTGTTTTTGCTTTCTTTCTTTTCTTTTTTTTTTTTTTTTTTTTTTTTGAAATTAAACTTATAATGACCAACTAAAATCCAACTCCAAGATCCCCACACAGTTAAAAACACAAACACTCGTCATCTCTTATGTTATTACTACAACAACTAGTACTACCAGTTCCACATTCAAAACTCACCAAAAGTTAGAAAACTCTCAGAGTATATTATCCCATATATTTGATGTGGGTCTTGCGTAGGTTAAAACATGGATACCTTATTCAGATTAGTCAGTCTCCAATCTAGTACCACTGATCAATCTTTCAACTCAAGCAGAACTTCTAGCAGCTCTAGATCCTCTAGATCACAAACTAACCGTTACTATCATAACCAACACCACCAACACCAAGAAGAAGAATGCTTCAACTTTTTCATGGATGAAGAAGACTTTTCCTCGTCTTCTTCTAAGCACCACCACCACCACCAGCACCACGGCCACCATCATCAGTCCGCCACCCTGTATCCTTATAACCAACCGAACCCTTCCCCCACCACCACCACCACCGCCGCCACCAACGCGAGCACCTCCGCCGCCACCGACTATTCGTTTTCGCCCGCCGGGGACCTAATCAACATCGAATTCTCCGCCAAGTGGGCGCCGGAGATCCTCCTCGAGACCGCACGTGCCATCGCGGACAAGAACTCCGCACGTGTCCAGCAGCTCATGTGGATGCTCAACGAGCTTAGCTCCCCCTACGGCGACACCGACCAGAAGCTGGCCTCGTACTTCCTCCAGGCCTTGTTCAGCCGCATGAACGACTCCGGCGACCGGTGCTACCGCACGTTGACTTCCGCCTCCGACAAGACTTGCTCGTTCGAGTCAACGAGGAAGACGGTGCTGAAGTTCCAGGAGGTCAGCCCGTGGACGACGTTCGGCCACGTGGCGTGCAACGGCGTGATCATGGAAGCCCTCGAAGGGGAAACGAGGCTCCATATTGTGGACATCAGCAACACGTATTGCACTCAATGGCCGACTCTTCTGGAAGCCCTAGCGACGAGAACAGACGAGACGCCGCATCTCCGTTTGACCACCGTCGTCGCCACCAGAACCGGCGGAGGATCGGTGGGGGCGGCGCAGAAGGTGATGAAGGAGATAGGGACGAGAATGGAGAAGTTCGCGAGACTCATGGGCGTTCCTTTTAAGTTCAACGTTGTGCACCATTTCGGTGACCTTTCTGAGCTCAACTTGGCGGAGTTGGATATAAGAGACGACGAAGCCCTAGCCATTAACTGTGTCAACTCTCTGCATTCAATCACAACCATCGGGAACCGCCGCGAATATTTGGTGTCGGCGTTTAGGAGCCTGAGGCCGAGGATAATCACCGTCGTAGAAGAAGAGGCCGATCTCGATATCGGCGTCGATGGCGTTGAGTTCGTTAAGGGTTTTCAGGAGTGCATACGGTGGTTTAGGGTTTACTTCGAGGCGTTGGACGAGAGCTTTCAGCGGACGAGCAACGAGAGGCTGATGCTGGAACGCGCCGCCGGACGCGCCGTCGTGGACCTGGTGGCGTGCTCGGTGGAGGAGTCTGTGGAGCGGCGGGAGACGGCCGAGAGATGGTCCCGAAGGCTGCATGGAGCGGGGTTCGGGCCGGCTGCTTTCAGCGACGAGGTTAGCGACGACGTGAGGGCGCTGCTGAGGAGGTACAAGGAGGGGTGGGCGATGGCGGCGCAGGACGGCGGCGCCGGAATATTCCTGTCGTGGAAGGACCAGCCGGTCGTTTGGGCTAGTGCTTGGAGAGCTTGATTGAATATTGATGAGGGTGACACGTGGCTTATGCTTGAGAGTGATTCGCACGTGTAGTATGTTTTTTTAGCACGTGCATGATATAATATGGCTATTGACATTGTGTTTGGAAGAGAAGTGGGGAAAAAAAAAAGTAAGTAGGGGAATATTGTTAATTGTTGGTTTGAATAGAAATGGAAGTACATTAATTAATTCCCATATATAACCCTTATTAATGTTAATTATTGTGGTTTTTGCGATAATTAATTTTCCTCCTTGAATTTATTGACAATATATATAGTGTTTTCATGACATATATCATGATCCTTATTTCCTCATGCAGGCATATATATATATATATATATGCATCTCTTTATATAATATAACAAAATTGGTATCGAAGTATTGATCAATATTTGTGATAATCGATTGCACACATAATATAGGACAATAAACTCGACAAAAATGATTCTATTTTGACCGGCGAGACGCAGCCTGCGCCAGTGTCTCTATGCTTAACCTATTAAGACAACAACATCAATCATTCATGCTCTATTAAACTTGAAAGCGCATATATATATATATATATATTTATATATACACACACACACCACTTTGTTATTTTCTTGACAATACATAGATATATATATTAGACAATTTTCAATCAATTTGTTTACATAAGGGGTCCAGTGGGGTTTGGTATTTTGGTGTTGTTAAGCATGATATGATATCTACATCTCAAAAATATTAAGAGCTATATACATATACATATTATATATATATATATATAATTGCCGTGGCCGTGGGGAGGTTTTGATCTTTTCAATCTTAAGCACGCTTAAATCTGCAAATTATTAATTAAGAAATAAAAAGGTCCTTATCTAGTAATGGGGTCATAGAATCTTAGGACGGCCACTGAATTGGGTCGTGTTTGGGGGAGGGGAATCTCATAAAAAGGTGTTTGGTCATTAGTGGCCAGCACGATGGCTTCAATATGGTTTGCTTCTGCGCTCCAAATTTTCTTCTTTACACTTCCTTTGTATATATATATTTTTCCTTTTTGAAAAAGTTTATCCTCTTTTATTCGACAAGAGCAAAAGAGAAAGAGAGGTAAGAGAGAGTTGAGTCCTTTTCTCTTTTTTTTTTTCTCTGGCTATTGCATGGCCAATGGCCCCCACCCACCAGCTCCATGTTGAGTGACCAAGAAAACACTTTCGTGGTACTTTTGGCCCGCGGAAAGGAGAGGAAATTAGTAAAGAAGTAGCTAGGAAAATCAAATGAAAACAAAACAAAAATTAACATACATCAAATACACACACACACACATATATCTATATATATATATATATGTGTGTGTGTGTAATCAATATCGTTAATAAATTGGTAATATTTAAGTGGGGAAACACTTCTTTTTAGGGTTCTTTTTTTTTTTTTTTTTTAGTTTTTAATAATCTTTTGATAAGACTTGCCCCCTCCACGTTGACATCTCCACTTTCCCGTATCCTTTTCCTCAGAAACTTTATATTCTTTTCTTTCCTTTATCTCTCTGTTAATATCAGCTTGATTATTATCTTCTTTACTTGTGCTTGCATGTGGAGTTTTTTTTTTTTTTTTTTTTTTCTCTTTTATTTTTTGTTTCATTTTTTCCTTTCTTGAGAAAGCTGGTTGGTGACCCATACCTTTGTTTAGCTTTAATTCCCGGGTTTTCCTTTTTTGACATTGACCAAGATGCTTCTTTTATACTCTCTCATGGGGATGGGGACAACGGTCTCTTCGTGGAAACGCATTGAATTTTTTATTTTTTGTTTTTGTTTTTTTGCTTTTAGTGCTAATTTTGTAACATATTTAGAGGATATTTAGTAGAGAGAAACTGTGTTATAAGTTTAAGTTGTTGGAGTATTATGCGTTGTCCTTTTCTGTTATGTTTTTCATAATAAAGACATACATAGAGATGATAGTATTTTCTGCGGGAACGGATCCCACAGAAAACCACCTCCAATTGAACAGGGATGAGGAAGGAGACGGCGAACGAGAATAAAGTGTTGTCCCTACATGTAGCGGGATACGGTCAAAGAAGTACTCACCACTCATAAATTTTACGTATATATATTAATTATATAAATGCAATTAGTTCATATGATTTACTACAAAAAGAAAAGGTAACTATTATTATTAGAGTTTTTTACTTTTTTTTTTTTGTAATTATCAATTAATAATATTGTTAGTTTACCGATCATTCAAAAAGTTTAAGCGGTTAAGAGGTGGGTCAATAATAATTTTTATATTTTAACACTTCTCCTCAAGTGTGAGCTGGACAATGGGCAATTGTGTGGATAAATTAATTAGAAAGCCCAACACGTGAATATTTAAGCTTGAGATATATTAAAAACTCAACACATGATGACAATTTAAATGGAGATAAAGAGTGCAATTACGGTGGTTTGAATTCAAGATCTCCTCCTATAATACCATGTTAGCTTACCAATCCATCCCAAAAACTTAAGCTGTTAGGAGGTGGATCAACAATAATTTTTATACTTTAACAAATTTAAGTCGGCTAATATTCTTTTATTTCTTATATATACTTCTAATACGTTTTGATGTTTTCAACTGTTTGTAGCTTGTGTGTTAATCATTACTTATCACTCTTTTACAAAGATTTCGTTTGCACATTTATAATTTAGTTTATTTTGTGCAACATTTAATTATTTTGGCCTTAATTTAAATTTCTACTTTATTTTGTTTTAAATTACTATAATTTTAAAATGCACTGTTATATTGACCTCAACCGTACGATTTAAATAATAAGACACTATAAGTGTCCAACCTCTTACAATATGAATGGTCTGATTTAAATTTTATGAATCAATGATTCTATTAGATGTAAGTACAATAGGTGCTCCCATTGTCCAAACAAACAAATTGACAACTCGGTTGTTTTTTCTTAGACATCGTTCACTTCGCGGATTCGAGTTTTCAATTCGAGTTGAGATGTGACATTTTTTGAAAGCTTTTCACTGTAGCAGAAAATGTTAGATGTGATATTTTTTTAGAGCTTTTTACTGTAGAAACTTAAAACTGAAAACTCAAATCGGTGAAATGAACGAGACCTTAATTTATCATTGCTTTTCCAAACTTAAAACTGAAAACTCGAATCGGTGAAATGAACGAGGCCTTAATTTATCATTGTTTTTCTTTTATTCATAATTGGCAGCAATATTATCCATCTTTATTCACCATTTCTCTTTAGCATATAGTTTAGTTTCCTATGTTTCACTAATCAAATTATGTGTTCCAAGGTCTTAAGAGATGAGAACCAACATTATTTTGCTAGCGCAAATCTTCAAAAGTTAAAATTTGCTAAAGTTGGCAAACTCATTAATTTCAGTGGAAACACCCAATTTTGCTCCAATAGAGTACAAGTCCCAAATGATGATCATTTGTTTGTTGGGGGTCAACACTTGACTTCAGAGCACAATTCAACAACCATAGCACCCCCACTCACCCAAAAGAACAAAAAAAAAAAAAAGTGGGTACTTCTTCAACCTGGGCTTGGTGGTCCAAAATGGAAAGTTTACGTTACCAGATGCTCTAGTGACCAGCTCTATAAGAGCTTGGCCACTTCAGAGATATCTAGGCACCAATAAAGAGACTTTCACAAAAAGTAGGTTTAACTAAAATCACATGCATAATATATAAATATAAATAACGTAATACTTTTTAACCGTCAGATCTGTATCAGGATATATCTGTTATACATACTTTTTCAATCTAATGTGATTTTAATCAAATCGAATAGTCAAAAACTGATATTGCCGCCCTACTGAAAAAACTCACTTTTTTTTATATTGATTATGTTTTAGTGAGTTAAGTAATTAACCACTCCTTCAAGGTCACTTTCACGTCGTTTTCCATTTGAGTCATACTCAATATAGTCCTCAACAGTTGAGGGGACCAAAATTTGGTATGTACCATACTCCTATTGATCCTGAGTTATATGGTCCCAATTAAAGTTTGTACGTCTTTTTCTCTTTCTTTTCCCTTCTTTTTTCTTCTCATATCCTAAGTTTGTTTGTTTTATGTTGGATCATATTAATGGCCGATGTAACAGGACTAAACTAAAGACAGATGCACACTCAATTCACTGTCTCGCAAGACAAGTTTGTGTTTTTGCGTTTGATAAATACTGAAGCATTATTTGTGGAAATTATTATCTAGCAGAAAGTAACTTACTTCCTTCAGAAAATTACATATTATGCCACCAAAATCAAACAACTTTAATAATATTATCATTGTTGATTTTGATATTCTACCATAATACTCTATGAAGATACATTGTTAAAAAGAAAAAATAATTTAATAGGATATTAAACATGTCCACATCCAGATAGAATATTTTCTTATAAATTGAGTCGCATAAATGTTATATCTTATGTCATTAAATGACATAAATATAAAGATGTCATTTTTTAAGTAGTATTTCTGTATTTCTCTCGCTTTGTTATAACTAATTGTAGAATTACATGATAGTTTGTCGGGTACCCGACATATTGTTGTTCTTGATTATAAAGTTAGGTACAATGGGACAACTGAAATGTGTAACTTTAATAATGTTTTGATCCTACAAAGTGAGTGGCTAAATCAAAAAAACCAACTTTCTGAAGTGTGATCATGAATCCCTTTTTTCTTTTACATTATTTTCTCTTCTTTCAGAAAACGATACTAGAACTGGACCGGGGACAGATTTGTTGTTTATTTATTTACAGTTAAAAATGTCTCAGCCTCGTTAGATAGTTATTGGAGAAAACGAAAGCCTTTTGAGATAATTTCGTGGCAAAAATTCAATGACTTCTTATTTTATATACATCACATATGATTCATGACTAAATTCTAATACGTTTTTTACGTGCCTCATGAAACCACTTAGGTTTGAAGGTTATTCAATTTGTTAAGCAGTTTATGAAGTTTATTAGGGTTAAAAATTGTATTGAGTGACAAGACAAAACAATGTGTCTGTTGTCCAGTGGTCTAATTAGTAGGGTATTTGAGAAGTATGTTAGTGAAGAGCAATGTCGAAAAGCCTTCTTTTAGATGGACGTTCTTCGTACTTCAAAAACAGAGTAAAGAGACGGATGTAGAGATAACGATATATAAATTGATATTAGGAGTACCATTCTAATAAGTGGCCAATGAGGTTGTGATTGACTGACAACCTAGCTAGAACTATGGCATCTGCGATCCCAATGACAATATAAGAGGAAATAGGTAAGAGTGAAGACGAGAAGGAGAAGAAAAGAGAGGATAATAAGTTGAATAATTATGTTATTTTTGACACTTTATAAGTTTATTTTGCTCAAAAAGAAAAGAAAATTTCTTTGGACCAAAATATTTCTTTTCAACTATGAATATGTATCTTTATTATTTTCTTTATGTTAGATTAAAATTTTCAATGACCATATCTTCTAATAGATAGTTATATGCAAATTTATAACGTGGACACTTATAAATCATACCGTTATGAATAGTGACAAAAGATAATTTCAATCGTAGAAACCCCTAAAAGAACCATCTCTCCCTCTCCTCACTTGCCTCTATCTCTCTCGGCCCTGGATGGTGTCTACAAAGCACAACTCCTTCGTGCAATTTCGCAAGCAACGAAGATCATCATCTTCGTCGTTCCTCTTCTCAATCACAAGCTTGTTGCCTCCGCTGACGAGATCTTGCATTCGCGACGAAGCTCAAGTATAATCTCACTTCTCTAATGAGTCGACGAGGCTCAACGAGATCTCACCATTCACCATGGAGGAAGAACGTGCGATTCTTATGGATTTCTCCTTTCTAGCTGATTTCATCGCATAATTTACGGCTTCATTGGATTAGCAAAAAATAAATAAATAAATAAATCCGTTTCATCGTTCAAAGGATATACAAATTGGGCTACCGTCGGACTGATAGCATCCCAGACCTTCAAGTTTATCAAGCAAACGTCCGAGTCGGCCATAGCCCAGACAATTTTTAACGTGTAAAATTACTCTATTAATAGAATTCCTATTATATGGATTCATGGAAAAACCCAGTGATGGTATCAATCAACTGAACTGATTATCAGAGAAAAAAATTCCAAACAATATATGTGATCTGTTTCTCCGCTGACTTACTCTTCCTCAACGCTAATATTAACACAACTATGCCAAAGAAACTTCACTAAAAATGCCTGATTTCATGTGCTCTGGAGCTATACCATGCCAGTGAGAAGAAAGAATGATCAGATTATTCAAATATGATACACAGATTATAAGCAAGAGAGCCATCAAATTCATTTCAATCCATTCCACCCCGGAGGAAGTCTCCATCTTCTGTGCCAGAATATCGAGACTCTTGACCATAATGGGAAACCGAAATTGTAATCAAGAGGACGGTCAACCGGTCCTCCGACAATCAAAGGCAACCACACATACCTCGAGTCCCTCAGGTCAGCCGGGTTCCACCTATCTGCCATGAAAATAAATGTACTGGGAATCGCAGGCAGGGGAACCACATAAGTGCTCTGAGCAAAGAACGTTGTGAGCCGAAAGCTTTTGCTTTTCACTACACACGGGTTACCCATAGTCTCCCATGGCCCGAGTACTGACTCTGCTGCGTGGGCTAGTGCCTCATTCGGAGCCCATCCAGAGCAGCCTGATGTGATCATGTAATAAGTTCCCAGGTACTTGAACAGAGCTGGGGCTTCCCTACGTTGTCCCACAAGAACCCTCTTCATGGTGCTCGTCACGTCAAGATAATCTTCAGTTAGTGGTCCAATATGAAGTTCACTGTTGTCCTCGGAGGAGTACACAAGATATGCCACCCCATCATCGTCTTTAAAAATCGTCATGTCCCTGCTCTCAAATCCGTGGGGTCGTTTGCTGTACAGATAGTCGAAAGGACCAGTTGGTTGATCACTAACAGCAATACCAACAGAAGCTTTAGTGTAGTTGACATCATCAATGTGCATCCACATCACATACTTCCCCGTCTTCTCGTTGTAAATCACTTTCGGTCTCTCAAGAACATTTGATTTGTGGAGATCATGAGTTTCGTTTGTTTCTTCTGCTGCCAGGACAATGCCTTCATTTTTCCATTTCCACAAGTCTTTGGAAGAATAGCAACCGACTCCAATGATGTCAACCTAAGTAAAATTTTAAAAATAATAAAAAAAAAAAAAAGTTACACGTTTGTTGCATCATTGATGAAACAAGTGTGTCATGGATCACTGGAAACAAAGAAGAGAGAAAAAACAAAAAAACAGAAAGAATGCAGCATCAATATGTCTGGAATAACAGTCTGCTCACATTAAATGGGCAAACAGTGTCTTCATCATTTAAAAAATTATTAAGCAAAAGTAGGCAGAATCTTAGCTTCACTCATAGCGTTCTAATCAGAAAATACACCATTGAAAAATTTTGTCAGTTCGCGATAGATTGGATGAATATTACTACAACAACAAGAGGTCTCAAACTTATAAGGTTTTTATGCCTTTTAACTTCATCTAACAAGAACGGTGAGTATTTCATCACTATGTGCCACCAAAGATGAAAGATGGGACCTGAGTTTTCTAGTGTGCAATCCGCAAACTTTTATACTTTTCACCGTTAGTCTTGCTCAAGTTTAAAATATTTCTATGCCTTTTAGCTTCATCTAACAAGAATGGTAAGTATTATATCTCAATGTGCCACCAAAGATGAAAGAGGAGACCTGATTTTTAAGTTTATGAATTTTTCTCCCTTAATCTTGCTTCAGTTCAAAGCTATAAGCAAACACTTAAATACCATCTCATACCCAATAGAGAGGAGAGGGCAGGATTTGCAGAAAGAGCCAAGAGGTAGCAGAATTTTTCCTGCTCTTAGAGTATTTTAATCCTTTTTTTTCTACAGGACCAATCAGAGAACACTTAATTTTTAAAAAACTTGGGGCCCGTTTGTTTCATACACTCAAACTCAAATAATTGATTTTGCTACATTGTTTTATTCTCACAAAAAATTTGAGTTTCAAATGTCAGAATCAAGAATCATAGTTGGTAAAATATCTACATGGAGACAACCTGAGAGTAAGTTGGAACACTAAAATTGAGAACTTGAGTTGTTTATGTGGGAGAGAACATTGTAGCAAAATGGTTGAATTTAAATTTTTATGAGAGAAAACACTATAGCAATAGAACTTGAGTTGTGAACAGAACAAGCTAAGACTTAGTTATTTCCATAGGATGCTGCTATTACTAAAGCATTTCTTTGTGCTTTGCAAGCGCCTTGCAATATTTCTTCGAGCATGAATTTGCCGCACTGGACATTAAGGAGATCATAAACTACCCAAGGGGAGAAGGAAAACATAAAAAAATAACCAATCCAAATTCATATAGCATTGACTGATTAATTTTATTTCAGACCTTGGACACAAAACTTGCCTTGCTCAGCTCTTTGAAGAGGTATAGTTAATGTCATTTCTTCTCCAGGAGGTGTAAATTCTCATGGTTGTACTTTTGAATATTAAGAAGTTTGCAACTTCGAACTCTAGAGTAATAACCATTGACTAGCATTTGTATCCCTCTAAGCACAAGGACTGAGAATTAGAAAATTCTTTCAATGTAAAACAACTTACCCGAGCTGCACCCTTTTTATGAGCATGATAGGTGGGCCCATCTTTGTATTCTCCATACCAATAGTACGTCCTTGTCCTTTCATCATAAAGAATTCCACCTCCATGGGCTTGAATAGGATTCCCATCAGTGTCCAACCAGATCCTACCCGGGTAATAATAAAAGCTATCATTCCCCGCATCCTTCATCGGGTCTATAGAAGTCTTCTCACCAGGAAAGAATGTACTCCTAAGTTGGGAATTCTCGTCAAGAAATTCATCTATAAGAGTTGTTGGCTTCTTTGGCCTTCTCTTTGCAGCGCGCGGAGATCGCTTCCCCTTAGGCGGAGGGATTTGGATGTTTTCCTCCTCCACTTGTTGAAGTTCACGCAACTGTGGGTCGTGAATCATACGGTGTTGGATCTCTCTACCTGTCCCATCCTTTTGGCGAACAAGGGAGTATATTTGAAACATGAGAAGACAACCAACCAAGCTCCAGACTGTGGCAGACATTGAACATCTGCTCCCTGCAGCATTGCAACGTAAAGTGGTCGGTTTCCTGTATTTGTTCCTCATCCTCATTTTTCACCTTCTCTTTATTTTTTTTTATCTCCAAGATAGTGCTGCAAATTAAAAACAAAAACAGCCTATGGAGATCCAAAACTCCACCAAATATAATTGACAACCGCGCTAACCTATACATTTTGCAGAAGATTAACCTCATGAATGTTTATGGGGGAAAAAAAAAAAACAATTCAGCACAAATTAGGAACTGAAACATGTACTAAGAAGAATTCTTTGGTATGATATGAGTAAATACTCTATCCGTAAGACAGTTTTTAACTCTCAGATTTTCATCGGCTACTGTCAAATACTCAGATTCTGAGTTGATTTAACAGTAAAAAATGTACCTAATTCAATCTGACAGTTAAAACTTATATCCTATCATTAGGGTATATTTTCATATTCTACCAGACTACCACAGAATGTTGAGAATAACCAACTCCTTAACTCCTATCAAATATTGAAATTGCCCTTCACTAACTTCCATAACTAGCTTAAGCAATCAGTAAGAAGATAAATAAATAAATAAATATATATATATATGTGTGTGTGTGTGTGTATATATATATATATATTCAATCCCCACTTATCAAACCAAAACGATAACAAAGTTAAAAGTTGAAGAAGAATTACAATTGGGATCCCATGTCAAAAATATCCTTCACCATAACTAAATCCTTATCCAAATAAAGCAGACTAAAAATGAAGATTGGCAATTGAAATCAAACGAACGGACCCATCTCAACACCAGATTAATCAAACAAATGGGAAATGAAAAGACCCACTTGATCATCACACGGACCAATAAAAAAATGAAAATAATAATGAAATAAAACAATTAAGCTCGATAATTAGAGCTAAAAGATTCTAACCTGAGAACACCCGAACCATGAAGGACGCCAAATTCCCAGACATTACCACTTTTCTCCGCCGATGTTTTTCTTATCGTCGTTTTCTGATTATAGTGAAATGATCCAGTTCAAAGAAGAAAAAAAAAAGATAAGGGAGAAGGGAAAGCAGAAGAGAAGTTGGGTTGTTTACTTCTAGTGGAATTCGGATCTGGGTTTGATGACGTTGACTTGTGACCAAAGGTCTTCTCTTGTTTGGCTCTCGAGAAAAAAAGAAAAGAAAAAGAAAAAGAAAATTGCGGCTTCAAGGTTTCACTGAGATTTACTACAGAAAAGATATATCGGGAACTTTGGGTTTCTTTCTTCCTTCCTTCCCTTCTCTTTTATGATTTTTATTTATTTATATTACTAATATTTTTGCCTCATTCACGCGGTGGCTGCTTTAAATAGTTACTGATTTTCCTTGTGAGTGAGAATTTGACAGTTAGATTTCCAAATGGGCCACCGTTTGAATGCTGTGTTGTTCCGTTCTGTCACAAGTTTTCTAGCACCTACTATTATGCATACAAGATATTAGGAAAAGGAAAACAAATATAAAGAATTAAAAAAAAAAAAACAGAACTTCTTTTGTGACGACACTTGGCCTGTTCAGTTCGTTAATTCGAGTTGAGATGTGATCTTTTTGTGAAGCTTTTGACTCTACCAAACAAGTCTTTACCAATAAAAAATTCATTGGTACAACCCCTATGATGACGAAAAGATTCGTTGCTATAAATGTTCTCGCTAAAATGGTCATTTATAGGAGTGATACTGAACATGTGAAGTCTGCCTTCCCTTAGGCAAATGAGTGGAATTGTGTATTGAGTAGATGATATATGCATAATTGGGCATGTTACCTGGATTTCTGAAAGTATACATCCGTGCATAGCCATGACCGTGAATGCGCAATGCCTTAGTGCCCCGCCAACTTTGATATAGTTTTTCCATGGATAGTTGAAGCCCTTG
This sequence comes from Morus notabilis, assembly GCF_000414095.1. Classification (NCBI taxonomy): domain Eukaryota; kingdom Viridiplantae; phylum Streptophyta; class Magnoliopsida; order Rosales; family Moraceae; genus Morus; species Morus notabilis. The sequence continues at coordinate 106,880 of NW_010363504.1, read as the reverse complement.
TAAGGGCCATGAGGTGGCTCCCATAATGCGAAGTCCAACTGCGAAATCGCCAATCGCGTTTCATGAACTAATTTAGCTCCTACTTGAGGAAAAGGACTAGAAGCACAAATGGTAAGATGAACTCACTAGAGTTTCCTCTTGGGTTGAAGATTGAACAGCTGATCTATAGCCACTGTATAACTGGTCATCAGAAGCTTGATATATGAGAATTTTTGAAGGAATCCTCTCATATTCAACACACTCCAAATATCCCTTAACACAACCTAAGCAAAAATAAAGTGACTCAGATCAAGTAATTAAAAAGAATAAGCATCTTCTCCAATGTTAATGTTCATGTCAATACTATATTTAGCATAGAAAAGTGTACTCCAATGTATAATGATATTTTAATGCTACATTTACTTTTTTTGTCATAAATTTGTAACCTTAGAACTTGTAAAGGAAATTTGTTTATTGAATTATTAAGTAAACTTCTTACTAACAAACAGAATCAAATATTACAATTTGACACAAGTACAACATTACATTGGATTGGAGGGTATTTTTCTGTCCAAATACCAAATTTTGATATTGGCACGGAGATTCTGCATTGCAATGAAAATGCTAGTATACAAATATTTTTAGCCTTTTAGGCACGTAAAACACCGCTACATACATAAAACTTACCTTCCAAAGAAACAGCAACACCCCTGAAATTTTTAACCACCAACTTGTGCAGATCTTCCCCTGCCCAAATGGGGAATATACATATACTTACAACCAAACAAATCCCAGCACCAACGGCAATAAGCATCAACCGGTATAATGCCGTTTGGAGAAAGGCTTTACTCGCAGACGTCAAGACTATACAGTATGTCAACAAGAACACACGAAACCCATATTCGTATGGCTTCATTGGCGGGTACTGTTTGGCATAGCTAGCGCAAAATCCTAAACATAACGTAAAAAGAAGATATGTCAAAATTTAAAAAAGCCTTCCTTTAAAAGAAAAAAAGAGTTTTTTTTTTTTTTTTTTTTTTTTTTTGCGAAATTTGGAAGGAAACTTTCTTAAAAATATTTTGGAACTTTCACCTACGTTAATATACTAGTGGGCCAATTTTTTATCTATAAAATTTACATAAAATTACATAAAAGTAAAAAATACGCAGATTTAACGGTTAGAAAAATCTGATCTACCAGTACTCTAAATGTACTCGAGGATCTCCCAAACAAAATTATCAAATTATGGACTTTTTTTTTTTTTTTTTTGGCCAATCACCATTGAGTCACATAATATGGAATAGGGGTGGGATGAAACTTAAGTTTAAGAGGACGCAGATTCAATCCCAAGTCATTTTAGATTTTTTCTTTTTTTTTAAAAAATTTCATTGTGTTTTTGGGTACGTATATTTTCACTTGGTTTTATGAGAAGTAACAACGATTATAAATGAATGGAGGTTGGTATGTCAACACATCAGGACTAGATATCCAAATAGATGAAAGTCATAAATTATAATAGTGGGGTGGGCTTGGACAATAATTGAAAATAAGTGTTCATGGGGACAGGAATAAGTAGGTACAATGTTACAATTTGAAGATTAGTTTGACCCATTTTTTGCATCGATAACAATTTTTCTCTTTATGTATTCAGATCCCCTTTTCATGGATCTGAAAGGGGCAGTCAAGAAATTGCTTAGTTGGGAATATAACTCTCAAAAATTTTCCCCAACCTAAAAGCAATGTGAAAAGTCATATTTTTATTTGGACGAAAGGAGAAAAGATCATTTATTCTAGTTTATCAGAGATTTACAACAACAACAGCAAAAGAGACAAATATTTTAAAGTCTGGCATCCGAATTAGTCCGATAAATGTAACTTTTTTCATATTCTTATATAACATCATTTGATCATATGTGTAACACTCGATTTATTTAAGTATAACATTTAAAAAATATAATTGAATATGTAATTTGAGTGTTACACTTAAATAAAACAAAGTGAATGTTACCCAATATAAACAGGAGAAAAGATCATTTATTCTAGTTTATCAGAGATTTACAACAACAACAACAAAAGAGAAAAATATTTTAAAGTCTGGCATCCGAATTAGTCTAACTTTTTTCATATTCTTATATAACATCATTTGATCATATGTGTAACACTCGATTTATTTAAGTATAACATTTAAAAAATATAGTTGAATATGTAATTTGAGTGTTACACTTAAATAAAACAAAGTGAATGTTACCCAATATAAAAAATGTTACAATAAAATACTAAAAGAAAAAATTATATTTATTAGACTGTAAAAGTGTTACACTTAAGACTTTGCCTAGAGTAAATAAGGTAGAACTATTTGTTATGTAATTACAGAGCCAATTATTACTGAAAATGAACTAACAATACAAGAATACAGTAAAATCTTAACATGCATATCTGGTCTCGTCTTTTCTATGGGAACCTATATTGGACAGCATTTTTCATAATGGAGAAATTAAAGAGAAAACAAATGAGTTTATTATGATTAATATAATGACACTTGGATGATGAATCAATAATGCTATGTCGTATATTGTTATAATATGATTCTCCATATATAATTAGATTTAGTAATCAATCATTACAGTTCATAAATAAAAAAAAATTATTTGAAATGAAGAAACGCGTACACATTTCTATCGAAAGAATATAGAAATCCATATTACTTTTTTACTTTTAAGGACAATTTATTCTTCTAGCTAGAAATCCATATTAAAAGTCAACAATAATCATAATTATAAAGGCTGGCTTGTTTGTGCTCGTTCTTCTATTTATCTCTCAGACACAAAATTCAAATTACTTTTTTCCTCCTCTTTTATGATTTCAAGCATTCAATTCTTCCCCGTCCAAAATGTTAATATATATTTTTAAATTATTCTAAAATATGCCCTTACTAAAAATTGAACTAGAAACAATGTACAATTTTAGAAAAAAAGTTTCTGTGATGATTAATTTTAAGTAAAAATAGCCAAAGCATATTTCACGGTATAGTTTTATAATTTTGTTTTCTTATTAATTGGTTTATGATTCCACCAAACTCTGAAGAAAATAATAAATTACACAACTGAAACCAAGTCAAATACTCATGTCCAAACTAATGACATTCCAAAGTCGTATTATAATTATTCTCAATTAACATTACTTCCTCCTACAATAATCTCCATGGTTCAAATATTTGTCTTACGACAACCATGGTACTACATTATACTTTTCAATTCTCTAGTCATTCTTTCATTATCCAATAGCAAATCTTTACGGTGAAGACATTCTGCTCTATACACCTGTAGAAAAAGATGCTTTTAATTATTGGAATAATTTTTTAACGGTCAGATTTGTACATGTTCATAAAAAATTATAGCGCGCCACACAGAACTATTTCTATTGCATATCTGACCGTTATAAAATAAGTCCAATGATAAAAACACAATTTTCACTAATAAAGTGAAATAGCATGCTCCACTGTAAAGACTCTCAGAAATTAATACAAAAAGGTATACCTTTCCTTAAATAAACTTTCATAAACTATATAATCTATGTATGATGTCTCGTGGTTGTGGCCTTATGGAACACAAAGAGAAGCATCTTCCCTTATCTTGGACAGCTTTTGTGACCCAAAGCAACACCAAAACCACCATGAAAATGGAAAGTGAGAACATGGATGACCACAACAATCGAACCGAAACTCGAAACGGCACGCATTCGTGCAAAACGACATACGAAAACTTGTCCTTCACTAGTTTGCATTCTGTCAATCTTTGCAAGTCCGGATATATGTTCAACAAATCCTGGGTAGAACGACTGTAAGCCGAGGCCATGTTGTAAATTGCCTCGCTCACAAATTTTCCATCTGTTTTGCACCTTTCCTGGTCTTCTTCATAACAAGTGAAGCTGGCAAGAACCTGCAAATTAATAACTTATTATTTTAATTTGGAACGAATTAATTTAAACTAACTAGTTGAATAATTTTTTTTGAAAAAAAAAAAAAAATGAGGGCATCCCCTTGATTGATGAGAGAACTGGCTCACATGTTCTCTGTTATAATGTGACTCTATCTTGAAGATGGCTGTTAGTTTTTATAAGTTAGTTACAAATAGTTAAGACTGCAGTTTAATTGTTTGGTAACCGAATTAAGTATTTTAACCACATAGTGGTTAAGCTTAACTCTGATTGGTTATATTAAAAAATTCTATTTGTTGTATTCGTATAAATAGGTGTCCTTAGGAGAATAAAGACAAATGGAAGATTACATACTCTACGCGTGTATTTTCTCTGTTTTAGACTGAGTTCTTAGGTGAGAGAATAAATGAGAGCTGTGAGGTTTTTTGGAAAAGCTTGGGATATTTGAAGCTTGTTTTTGAGAACCCAAATCTTTGTAATCTTGTGACAATCCTGTTCATAGTAGATTAAACTAGGGGAAAAACCCCTGCCTTGGATTAGGATCTTTTGATCCGAACCAAGTAAATTTTGGCGTGTTTGATCTTGTTCGTTTCTGTTTCTTCAATTCTTGTTGTTCTATTGGTCTTCACTCTTCAGGATTCACATATGGTATTAGAGCATGGTTCGGCTATTGAAGATCAGTTCCGCTACTTTTTCTTTTTCAAGAATTGACGAAGAATTCAAGAATTTGAAGATGGGCTCGGCAAAAATGGAAATTGAAAAGTTTGATGGGCGTGGTGATTTCAATCTCTAAGGAAAAAAGATGCAAGCAATCATGGTTCAACACAAGTGCATCAAAGCCCTAGATGGATTTCCCAAAGGTACTAAAGAAGAATACAAAAAGGAGGTACACGAACTTGCCTATAGTCTGTTAATTCTGAATCTGTCTGACAATGTTCTTAGACAAGTTGATGATGAGGACACTGCTTCAAAAATCTGGCTGAAACTTGAGTCTTTGTATATGAAAAAGACTCTCTCGAATAAAATTTCTTTGAAAGAGTGACTTTTTAGTTTTAAGATGGATTCTGAATCATTAAAGGATAATCTTGATGATTTAATAGAATAATTGTGAATTTGTCAAATATTGGTGAGAAAATTAACAGTGAAAATAAGGCTATTATTCTATTGAATTCATTACCGGAGTCATACAAGGATCTCAAAACTGCAATCAAGTATGGAATTGATAATCTATCCCTTGAAGACGTTGTTGGAGCTCTAAGGTCTCGAGAATTGGAGCTGAAGACATACAAGAAAGGAAGTTCCAGTGGAGAGGGATTACATGTTAGGAGAAGGCCTGAAAAGAGAGACAATTCTAAGAATAAGAATAAGTCCAGATCGAAATCCAAGAATAAGACCACTAAGACTTGTTGGTTTTGTCAAAAGAAGGGCATATAAGGAGATTTTGCCCTGATAGGAAGAAATCTCAAGAAAATTCTTCTCAATCTAATTCCTCTAAATCTAATTCGGTCAACTTGTCTTAAGGTTATGATTCTGCTGAAGTGTTGACAGTTACTCAATCAGATTCTAAGGATGAATGGATTCTTGACTCGGGGTGTACTTTCCATATGACCCCAAGAAGAGATTGGATGATGGATTTCAAGCCCATCAATGGAGGAGACATATTCATGGGCAACAATAATTCCTGCAAGATCGCTGGAATTGGAACTGTATGTTTCAAGTTATGGGATGGAACATACAAGAAACTGGATAATGTAAGATATGTCCATGATCTGAGAAGGAACTTGATATCACTAGGGATGTTGGACTCAGATGGCTATTAATATAAGCTAGAAAATGGGAATCTCAAAGTGCTCAAGGGCTCTTTGGTTGTGCTAAAGGGCAGTTTACAACATGGGCTCTACATTCTACAAGGAAAGGTTGTTACTGGTATTGCTGCTATGGCAATAAATGGCTCAGATGAGACTCAGATTTGGCATCAAAGACTAGGCCACATTAGCATGAAGGGACTTGAAGAACTCTGCAAACTTGGGGTTATCGATTCAAAGAAGATCAATTCTTTGGGCCTATGTGAAACCTGCATTCTTGAAAAATCACATAGGCTGAAATTTTCTCCATCTACCCAGAGAGCAGAAGGCATTTTGGACTACATTCATTCTGACTTGTGGGATTCAGCTCAGGTACCATTCTCTCTTTCCAATTCACAATACTTTATCTATTTCATTGATGACTACTCTAGAAAAGTCTGGGTATATTTCCTGAAAACCAAGAACCTAGCTTTTGAGAAGTTTGTAGAATGGAAGACATTAGTAGAAAATCAAACTAGAAAAAGAATTAGAAAGTTGAGAACTGATAATGGTCTTGAGTTCATGAATGAGATTTTCTCAGGGTATTGCACTAATATTGGTATAGATAGGCACAAGACTTGCACAAACACACCTGAATAAAATGGCATTGCCAAGAGAATGAATAGAACCCTATTGAATAAGGTTAGATGCATGTTGCATGAATCAGGCCGAAATAAAAGATTTTCAGAAAAAGCCACCTCCACAGCTTGTTATCTAGTAAATAGGTCTCCCTCATCTGCCATAGGATTTAAAACCCCACAACACCTATGGACAGGTAAAGCTCTGAGGTTGTCACATTTAAAATCCTTTGCCTGCATTGCATATATGCACAAAAGTCAGGGAAAACTAAGTCCTAGAGCTAAGAAGGCTATATTCATAAGCTATCATATAGGTGTTAAAGGGTACAAACTTTGGCTGTTAGATGACAAAAATGTGTTGTGAGTAGGGATGTGGTGTTTAATGACTCTGTTTTTTATAAGACTGACCAACTAACCAATGAGTTCTCTGAGAAATCAGATGAGCATATTTTTTGTCTTCCATTTGAGGTGGAGAAGTCAGGTGACAGGGCAAATAGAAATAACAATGATGGTGAAGACCGTAGAGCATAACATGGAGCAGGTGGAACACAACACACTGCTGAAACTGAAATACAACCAGAAATGAACCTGCCAAAATAAGAGCAAAACCAGAATCACCACTATCATGATGCTGCTCAAGAACCCGAACCTGACACTACACTACCACCAGAACAAGTCACCTCCTCTGGTGAGGATCTCTCACAGTATATGCTATCACGGGATAAGACTCGTCAACAGATACATCCTCCTCAGAGATTTGTTCAAGCTGACATAATATAACATGCTTTGAATGTTGGGGATACAATTGAGCTTAATGAGCCTGTAAACTTTGAGGAAGCATGTGGCAGCAGAGACAGGGAACAATGGCTCAAAGCAATGAAAGAAGAGATGGAGTCTCTTCATAAGAATAAAACTTAGATCCTTGTTGAAAAATCAAGAGACAAAAGGATCAAGGCTGTAGATGGATTTACAGAAGAAAGCCCAGAATCCCGTGCGGATAACACCATTCCATCTTAAATGGGAATGATATGTATTAGTAATGTTTTAATTAAAGATTTTGAAGTTTTAATTAAATTCATTACGAGCATCGTTTTGATTATTTTCTTTAACTATTATCTTCTTGCATATAACACTTATATACAATATTTAAGGTCACATAAATAATCATGAAAATTTCAGTGACACTCATAAAATATTCAAAAGGTCACATAAATAATCATGAAAATTTCAGTGATACTCATAAAATATTCTCAAGTTGAAGGTATTGACTACCATGAAGTTTTTTCTCCAGTAGTCAAACACTCATCCATTAGGCTACTTCTTTCACTGGTTGCAATTCAAGACTTAGAGCTGCAACAACTGGACGTCAAAACTGCTTTTTTGCATGAAAATTTGGAAGAGCAGATATTTGTGGAGCAACCTAAGGGGTTTATTAATAAGGGAACTGAGGATAAGGTTTGTCTACTTAAAAGGTCTCTATATGGATTGAAGCAATCCCCGAGACAATGGTACATGAGGTTTGATGATTTTATGCTTCAAAGGGGATTCAAGAGATACAACTTTGATCATTGTGTGTACCTCAAGGAGATTACTGCTCACATATTCATCTACCTTTTAATTTATGTAGATGACATATTAATAGCTTGTAGAGATAAGAAACAAGTCCAGAAACTCAAAGACACTCTCAAATCTGAGGTTGAGATGAAAGATTTAGGAGATGCCAAGAGGATACTGGGGATGGACATCAATAGGGACAGGAAGAAAGGTGTTTTAACAATTTCACAATCCGGGTATGTAAAGAAGATTGTCAAGTTTTTTGGCATGACACATGCAAAGATCACAACAATTCCAGTTCCTGCTCATTTCAAGTTAAGTTCTGTTAAAGGTGAACTCTCTCAAGAGGAAGCTGATTTTATGAAGAAGATTCCATACTTAAATGCTGTTGGAAGTATGATGTATACAATGATTGGAACAAGACCAGACATTGCTTATGAAGTGAGTCTTGTTTGTAGGTTCATGAGCAATCCATCTAAGAACTATTGGAATGCAGTTAAATGGTTGTTTAAATACTTGAAAGGATATGCAAACCTTGGTTTGGTATAAATGGCTACTGTGACTCAGACTATGCTACTGACCTGGATAAGAAGAGATATGTTACTGGTTATATTTTCACACTTGGTGGAAATGTCATAAGGTGGAAGTCAAATTTGCAGCCTATCGTGGCATTATCAACTGCGGAGGCTGAGTACGTGGCTTTAACAGAAGCAATTAAGGAAGCCTTGTGGTTGGAAGGTATCACCAAGGAATTAGGAAACAAGGAACATGCTGCATGTGTTCATTGTGACTCACCGAGTGCAGTCCATTTATCTAAGAATAATATGTTTCATGAAAGAACGAAACATATTGATGTTATATTGCACTTTGTTAGGGACATTATTTAACAAGGAAAGGTCAAAGTAGACAAGATATCTACATTGACAAACCCTGGGGACATGTTGACTAAGGCAATTCCATTGAGCAAGTTCAAGCAACCCTTGGACTTTCTCAACCTTCTTCCAACTTGATTCTCTTTGGTGATTAGGGGTCCTAGTTTAATCCACTGTCAAATCAGAGTCAAGGTGGAGTTTTGTATAATGTGACTTTATCTTGAAGATGGCTATTAATTTTTATAAGTTAGCTACAAATGGTTATGACAACAGCTTAATTGTTTGGTAACCGACTTAAGTATTTTAACCACAAAGTGGTTAAGCCTAACTCTGATTGGTTATATTAAAAAGTCCTATTTGTTGTATTAGTATAAATAGGTGTCCTTAGAAGAATAAAGGCAGATGGAAGATCACACTCTACGCGTATATTCTCTATGTTTTAGACTGAGTTCTTGGGGGAGAGAATAAACGAGAGCTCTGAGGTTTTCTGGGAAAGCTTGGGATATTTGAAGCTTGTATTTGAAAACCTGAATCTTTGTAATCTTGTGAGGATCTGAGGGTGTATTTTGTTCTTCTGTTCATAGTGGATTAAGCTAGGGGAAAACCCCCTGCCTTGGATTAGGATCTTTTGATCCAAACCAAGTAAATTTTGGCGTGTTCGGTCTTGTTCGTTTTTGTTTCTTCAATTCTTGTTGTTCTATTGGTCTTCAAGATTCACATTCTCTTATTTATGTTTTCTTTCATATTGCTCCAATAATATCATGTCATGTGTTCAATGTTAATTAAAAGTCATGGTGTTAAAATATTTTAATTTGACATGGCATGATCTTCTTAAGAGGAAAGGAGTAAGGAGTATTTGACGTGCCAGGAATGTAATGTGAAAGGTAATGAGATTGAAAAGGAAAATAAAGTAATAAAATTAAGAGTCATTCATTCATTTTCATGCATTTACTTAACTATTAGATGGTGTAATGGGAAACAAACTCATTCCTTCTTTATGTTTACTAAAATTAGAAATAGCAATGTTATGAATGTAATCACTAAAATGTCATTTTATACAATTAAATAATCATTGATTGTATAATTATTTATTAACGGTAAAAAAATAAATTTAACATTCATTCCTTTTAACAAGGAATCAATACTAAGAAGAGTAAGAATTGATATTCTTTTTTCTCATTTCTTATATTGCGCGAGGTCCATTAAATCTCTATTACTAATTTTGTAAATAAACACTTAAAATAATGGGAAAGGTTTCTTTACTCCAAAGTAAATATGACCTTAATTAGAAATGCATAAGAGTTGACTCATAATTACCAAGAGTTACTAGCGGATGCCAATATTATTTGGACTAAATTGGGGGATAAATCTTTCAATGTAATATTTCCTTTTCTATATGCATATATGTAATTGGTAATTGGTTGCTTACATGTGGCAAATGACCAATTGGAATGGCATTCTTTGGACAGCTTTCTGGCACATAACTGTAGTTAGGAGCTCCGTCAAAAGGATTGCATACATTTACAAAACCAGATAAATACTGATCACCATTTAATTGTCCACCTTCTAACTGAAGCAGTCTATGATAGTCTGGTATTTTAGAATTCAACTGCAACATAATGACAACACGTAAATTACACAAAAACAATGGATTAGTTATTATTAAATTTAAAAAAAAAAAAGAAAAGAAAAGAGAAAGTGAGGATTTAAGGTGAATCGGCAAACCATATCCACAAATTAGAACAGGAGAAAACTCAATAATGAGGAGCACTATAAATGGGCAGAATCTAGTAAGTAATCAAAAGACTAACATCCTGTAAGCGTTGCCTAATAAATCAAAAGCAGTCACAACTTTTGAATGAAAAAAGAAAAAAAAAAAAAAAAAAAAAAGACAAAAACTAGAAGTCAACACTAAATTTGGTGTTGACATTTGAGGGAAGAGTTAGTTATTTACAATTGGCTCATATGTTTTTCTCAGAGAGAGATCAGCTATAAATAGAGCTCATATCTTTCTCAGTTTTGCATCATATTCTCACATTTCAGAGAGAATTTTCATAGTGTGAAAGAAATTTAGTTTCTCCAGCTTTTCTTCTTTTGTGAGGTGTTTCTCCTATTTAAATGAGAGTGGTTCTTATTATTCTCTTAGTGTAATTTAGAAAGAATGTTGTAATCCTCATTTTTCATAGTGAAATTTTCTACACTTATCATGTGATTTTTACCTTGTTTCCTTTGAGAATTTTTCACATAAAATACTATATATCCATATTATCTTTATTTTTACTGATTTCTTATTTTGCTACTAGATTTACCAACACATCCTAAAATTAAAAGATTTCCTAATCTGAAAATTGATATAAATAACTTCAAACCACTAATAAAAGTAAGTGTATATATAATGTATTAACTTTAATAATCGTAATTATAAGTAAAAAATAAAAAATAAAAAAAAATAGCAACCACATATATAGTAAACGTATTATACCTGAGTTATAAAATTATAAACAATGAAGCCAATTTCAACCATCATTTTATCTGAGGAAGAGGGATCCATGCATGGCAGCATTGTGCTGAGACTACTATTTTGTGGGTTTACTTCAAACTCTTCAAAAGCAGAACATGTGTCTTCCGCGAAACTGCTTTGCAAAATATAACATTTAATTGTCCTTGATTATAAGATCACTATATATATACACGTAATATGTAATTATGAATACATAACAATTATTATACATAACATGATATTAGAGAAATAACAATCAATTATATTTTTTGTATTATTTTTTTCTAACATTAACATTACATTTAATAACTGTCATCGTTTTGCGTTACGTTAAAAGAATTTTTTAGGGCATAAGAAACTTTACGTGGAACTCACGTATGAAGGAAGAAATCGAAGCCAGTCAAAACCCAGAAGAGTGTTGTTAATATCCAGCACAGACAAATAATACTGCACCACATTAAAAAGCCAAACTGATCATGACAAATCCTGAAGCTCATATTTTTTTTATTTATTTATTCTTTGTTTTTGGATTAAAAAGAGAATTATATATGCATACTTACAAAACAAATCCTGGGTACCAGTGCAACAGGATCAGAACTGATCATCACCCAAAAGCAGCAATATCCATTAGTCTAATTCCAGTTCCACGTTATTATAGTTTTAATTAATTTTACGTTATTTACAGAATTGATGGGATAACCCAATAAAAAATAATAATAATAATAAAAAGGAACGACATGATTTCGGTGGCTTATAATTCACATCAACAAAAGTAAAACTTACCTAATGCCCCGATGATTAACACTAAGTTGGTTGTGACAACCAAAACATGTACGACGTACCTATAACACAAAAAAGTGGAATCAATTAATGCTCATTACAATAACAAAGCTAAATAAAACTAAAAATCACTTTTTCAGCTAAACGATATCGTATCTTTTTCAGCTAAAGTCAATACATATAGTGGACTAAATTTAGATTCTCCATCAAGTTTGATATTGTTTTTGCTTATGCTTTTAGAGAGATAAATGAGAACTATGGCTTTTGATTCATGTTTGGAACCATATTTTTAAAGTGCATAATTTTATAGAAATCAAAGGATATTGGGCCTAACTCAACCTAACAAAATCGGCTTGTTAGGGGAGGATTGCCTTCACCTTATTAAGTGGATCATGCCAATATCTCCGGCCAATGTGGGATTCTAATACGCCCCCTCACGCACAACGTGGATCATGCCAAACCGCTGCGAATAAGTCGATATTGGAGGACCCAACATTGCAAAACTGGGCCTGCTCTGATACCATTTTATAGAAATCAAATGATATCAGGTCTAACTCAACCTAACAAAACTGGCTTGTTAGGGGAGGATTGCCCTCACCTTATTAAGTGGATCATACCAATATCTCTAGCCAATGTGGGATTCTAATACGCCCCCTCACGCACAGCGTGGACCATGCCAAACCGCTGCGAATAAGTCAATATTAGGGGACCCAACATTACAAAACTGGGCCTGCTCTGATACCATTTTATAGAAATTAAAGGATATTGGGCCTAACTCAACCTAACAAAACCGGCTTGTTAGGGGAGGATTGCCATCACCTTATTAAGTGGATCATGTCAATATCTCCAGCCAATGTGGGATTCTAATACATAATGAGATAAATATGATATTTCTATCTTTTTATGGTCGCAATAAAAATGTTACAATAAAGTTTATAAATCTGATTGATACAGTTTTGATACATGTTTTAAGATCATTTTACAACAATAACAAGCCTTAATCCCAACTTAATTGGGGTTGGTGTTATAAATTTCACTTTTCCACTTAGCTCTGCTCAAATTAAACTTTCATGAGATCTAGAATGTCTTTCCTAACTAGTTCGGTCCACGTAATTCTTGGTCTACCCCTCTGTCTCCTAGTATTAGGTATAAGAATGTCCTCCCAAGTATGAACTGGTACTTCTAGCAGTCTACGTTGGACATGCCCGTACCACCTCAAGCGGCCTTCGTGGACCTTATCTTCTATTGGTGCTACACCTACTTTACTACAAATAATTTCATTCCTTATGCGATCCATTCTCGTATAGCCACTTATCCATCTTAACATAAGCATTTTTGCCACACTCATCTTAGATATATGTTGTCTCTTAATGGCCAAATTGTTGGGAATGATGTCCTAGAAGCATAAGATGTAATATGATATTTATTATTTATTTAATAAAATAGTTTATTCATCATTTTATGTGTATATATTTGTGAATATTTTATGAATATCAATGAAAATTCCATGATTATTTATGTAACCTTAAAATTGTATATAAGTGTTATATACGAGAGGATAATGTTTAAGGATAATAATCAAAAAGCAATGTTCATAATGAATTTAATTAAAGTTCAGAATCTTTAATTAAAACATTATTAATACATGTCATTCCCATTTAGAATGGAACAGTGTTATCCGCACTGTTAATATGGTGAGATATTGAATGAGTGTATTTCGCATAATGAGATTATGTGGAACAAGGACACAGACACAATATGAATTTCTAATAATTCCGTTAAGTATAGAAATTCTAATTGAGTCTACCGATGGTCATATATAGGATGGTCTTAATCTTGAGTTCTTAACAGACTCCTATTTATGGATTTGTATCTTTTGATTTACTTAGTACAGATTCTGAGATCCTGAATCCTATTCCTTGTATTTCGGAGACATGGTGAAGTAGGTAGCTGGGAATGTTATTACACGAGATGGAATCCATCCTTCTTAAGAAAGAAGTAGATAAATAATTCTCTTAAGGGTTGATTCGGTACTTGGACCAGTAGGAGCTCCGATT
>NW_010363504.1:80747-92505 GCF_000414095.1 Morus notabilis | reverse complement strand
TTTAAATTTGAATTTGAACACATCTAGATTTATCCATTTAAACTTATTTGATAAGTTGTTCAATTTAGAATTCAAATTAATTTAAGTTTGACTTAAATTGGAATTTAAATTTGAGTCAAAATTGGACTACAGGATAAAGGATGATTTTCTCTTCCTTCCCTATCTGATATTGGCGCCACACAGGGATGAGAATCCCCATCTTGGCCGGCCACACTAAGGGATAAGGGATAGAGGAGATTTCGTTTCGAAATTCAAATTAGAGATAGAGATTTGATTCCTTCTAGAAGTTTGACTTCTACTCTATAAATAAGAGAATAGTAGAAAAATTTTGTGACAATTTTTGAGACAATTTTCGGAATTAATTTTTGCCCTAATTTTAGAGGTGGCCGAAATTCCCTAATAGAGAGAAGGAAAAATTTTTCTCCAAAAAATTCCACATCGTGCATGCGATGGTGTTTATGAAAATTTGAGTGTTTATTGTAGCCCGTTTTGTCTCATGTGTGCCTACACACACGTCTTCGTGGATTCTAGGAATTGACGTGGAAGACATTGGTTTTTGAAACACAAAGATTGGAGCAATGACTGTTCGTGGTCAAAGAACTCAAGTTATCATCCGAGTCAGCTTCCAGGTATTTTTCCTGATTGAGTTATTGATATATATAAGTTAATGAGATTAATTTATTCGTGCATAAATTAATATAATCTATAGGGTATCTCAAAGGTTTTATGAAAATTTTTGTTAAACACGATCCTCCTCCTCCCCGCACCACGCTTCCGCATCTGAATTCGATTCGGAGACTAACACAAATTTCACTACCATATAACATAGCTGGGTGGATTACAGTCCTATAGAACTTTTCTTTCAACTTAATAAGCATCTTGCCATCACATAAAACTCCCGTAGCATTCTTCCAATTAACCCACCCTGCCTTAATCGTATGTTGAATATCCTCTTCTATATCTCCTTCGAACTGTACTATAGACCCAAGGTACCTAAACTTCCTAGAAGCCTCAATCTCCACACCATCTAAAGAAATCCCATCACTCTAATTACTTGAGTTACTAAACCTACAATGCATGTATTCAGTTTTCGTCATACTTAACTTAAATCCATTCATCTCGAGAGTCTGTTTCCACAGTTCTAACTTACGGTTAACTCATTCCCTATGTTCATCAACTAAAACTATATCGTTCGCAAAAAGCGTATACCAAAGAACTCTATCTTGGATTTCTCTTGTCAGCTCATCCACCACAATGGTGAAAAGATAAGGACTAAGAGCATATCATTGATGAAGGTCGATCTGAATGGGAAACTCTGCTGTGTAGCCTCCAGCAATTCTCATACTCATGACCACCCCATCGTACACGTCCTTAATTACCTTGATATACCTCACATGCACTCCTTTCTTTTCTAGCACCCACCATAAAACTTCCCTTGGCACCCTATCATATGCCTTTTCAAAATCTATAAAGACCATATGTAGGTCCGTCTTAGCTTTTTTGTACCTTTCCATCAACATCCTAAGAAGAAAATGGCTTCCGTGGTTGATCTACCTAGCATGAAGTCAAATTGGTTACCTGAGATGGTAGTTATGACCCTTAATCTCCTTTTAATAACACTCTCCTAAAGTTTCATAGTGTGGCTTATTAACTTTATGCCCCTATAATTATTACAATTCAACACATCTCCTTTATTCTTGAAGATAGAGACAAGAATACGTTTCCTCCATGCATCAGGCATATGCTTCTTCTTTAGTATCTCATTAAAAAGCTTAGTGAGCCACACAATTTCAACATCTTCTAATGCCATACAAACCTCTATTGGAATATCATCTGGCCCACGTGACTTCCTCTTTTTCATTTTTCATAGTGCAGTTTTAACTTCCGAAACTCTAATTCCTCTTATATACATCACATTAGGTTCTCCTTATGACCTAAGACCGTCAAACTCTATCGCATGATCATCATTATAAAGCTTCTCAAAGTAACTCCTTCACCTTTCCCTAATGTCTTTATCTTTTATCAGAACCTGATCCGTATCATCCTTAACACACCTCACTTTATTTAGGTCCCGCCACTCTTTCTCTTATCCTATCTAGTTTATTATATATCCTTTTCTCCTTCTCTAGTCCCAAGTTTCCTATATACCTCATCTAAGTAAGTAGAATGAGCCTTACCAACTGCTCGCTTAGCTTCTTTCTTTGCTTCTTTGTACTATTAAAAGTTTCAACATCCTTATACTTTGGTAAATCTCAATATAAATCCCTTTTGGTCCTAATAACCTTTTGAACTTCCTCCACTACCAGGTTTCTTTCCCTGGGGGGCCTTTACCTCTAGATTTCCTTAGTACCTCCTTTGCCACTTTTCTAATGCAACTGGCCATGGCATCCCACATAGTATTTGCATCGCCTATATATGACCAAATAGCCTCATCTAACAACTTCTCTTTAAAGTGTAATTGCTTTATTTCCTTCAAATGCCACCAACGAGTTCCTGGGAGGTGGTTTATCTTAGTCCTTCTACAGCAAAGCTTAATGCTCACATCTAAGATCACTAACATATGTTAGGTGGCTAGTACTTCTCCAGGCATTACTTTACAATTCTTACATAGAGAATGTTCTCTATACCTTGTGAGAAAATAATCTATCTGGCTCAAGTTCCTCCCATTCTTAAAAGTGATCAAGTGAGAATCTCTTTTCTTGAAAAAATGTGTTTGTTATAATAAAATCATGTCCCAACGTAAATTCTAAAATATATTTTCCTTCTTCGTTTCAAGCTCTAAAACCAAAACCACCGTGGATCCTTTCGAAGTTTTCCCTATCCTTACCAACATGCCCATAGAAATCTCATCTAACGAAAATGTTATCCTCATTGCCTATACGACACACTAAGTCATTCATGTCTTCCCAAAACTTGACTTTAGTTTCTACATCCAATCCTATTTGTGGAGCGTAAGCACTAATTACATAGATGAACTTATTTCCTAGTACCAATTTGAGCATAATAATTCTATCCCCTATTCGCTTAATCTCAACTACGCCATCCTTCACAGTTTTGTCCACTAGAATACCAACTCCATTGCAATTCCTTTCCCAACCTGTATACCATAACTCGTGTCCTAAATTTTCAATCTCCTTTGCTTTCTCTCCTGTCTACTTCGTTTCCTGTAAGCATAAAATGTTAATTCTTCTTCTTATCATAACATCTACTAACTTTATAGATTTACCAGTTAAAGAACCTACATTCCAACTAACTAAACGAATTTTTCTATCATGGGCTAGCTATGTCTCTTGTACACGTCCATGAATGTGCAAGGACCCCTTGCATATTTTTCACCATATCCGGGGCCTAACATGGGTCATGGGCTCACTTTTTCCCCCGCACACGTCCATGAATGTGCGAAGACCCCCTTGCCTATTTAACACTATACCCAGGGCCCGACATAGCGCGCCGCACGTAGGGAACGCCCCAACAGATTCTATGTAAGTGAAATCCATGAGAGTGACTTATTTTTACGCTGGCTGTCAACCTACCGTAACCCTCCTCCTTTACCCGGGCTTGGGACCGGCTATACAAATGCATAGACGGAGTTTTTAAAATCTTTTTACATTATAAATTTTATTAGAAGTCATATTTTGTGGTTATGGTTAGAAACGTTTCTTTGAGGGTTAAAACTCTTTCAAAAAATTGTCCAACAACCTTTTGATCACTCAGCTGTAAGCCAAAAAGTAACTTGGACAAAGCAATGCCAAATATAGAGTCCAATGACATGATAGATCTCAACTTTTGATACTATTACACATCAATTTAAGCTTGATTTAAACACTTACGAAGTTTGAATAGCACGATCAATGGAATGCCCGTTCTTCTCGATGAAGCATTGGACAGCTCGCGATTCGCTTCCCAGTCGACGGGTTGTCGTGTTTAAAGTCACAGCCATGCTTGGATCATATGGGACCAAGAGGTACTGCATTTGTGTCATTGCATTCACAACTTTTCTAATGCTTCTTCGAGCGTCCCCGCCTACACTGAAAAGGGTTCCCTTCAATTTATCCATTCTCCTTACAGAGCTTTGGTTTGCTAAGAGGACAACACTTGATGTAACTCTTCAAATCCACCAAGCACATATATGAAGCCAAACATAATGAAGAGTCAGGTAAAATCCCAATAAGGAATTTCACACTTTTTTTAGTTAACAAACTACACCACCAAAAAAAAAAAAAAAAAAAAAAAAAAAAAAGAAAAAACAACAACAACAACAACAAAGCAATAATATTTTTCTTGTATGAGTCCATATAATTGTTATGGGACAAGATCTAATTTGCTACTTCCATAAAAATTAAAAAATTAAAAAATTAAAAAAAAACTGTGTTTTGTCGTTGGCACTATATGTAAGAAAGCATCAAATGATTTTAAGACTACATATGCAAAAGAAAAAAAAAAAAAAAAAAAAAAACACACACACACACACACACACACAAAATAATAATAAATAATAAATATAAATTAAAAAAAAAAAACAAGAGAATTGAAGCAAAGGAAAGTCTTACATGGCAAGAAAGGTAAAGAAAATGACCATCAAGAACATTAGCAAATAGTGGTGATCCAAGAAATCTTTAATTGGCCAACTGCTTATGCTTTGATGCTTCAAAATCATGAAAACTCCGAAACCAATCCCACATAACAACCAAACTCCTGCAATTGCATATCCATGCACTCCTGTAAATGCCGTAGACTGAAAAATATGAGGAAAAAAAACACATCAAATCAATCCCTACTTTTTTAAGTTTTAACTCACCAAAGGTCTCTTTTTATTTTATGAACCAAAAGTTATTTTTATGTTCATATTATAGAGGATAAACATTTCTCATGTGGGTCATATTGTTCTTACTTCTTTTTTTTTGAAAAAAAAAAGTTATAATTATGTAAAAGTGCAGTGACAATTATATTGAAGGGTGAAGAAATAATTAAGCGTACAGCCCAATAATGCTCATTTCTGACATCGTAAACTCCATTGTAGTACTTGAAACTTCTCAGAGGATCCAATCTTCGGTAGCTCGGCCCTTGATCCGACGACGACGACGATGACGACGCGATAACTTGCCGATTTTGTGAAACCAAAGACGCCGAAAGCAAGAAGAAAAGAAGTGGAAGAAAATAAACCGATCCCTTGAGAGTACTAGACATTGCTCCTTAAGCTATTACGAGTGTGTCTATAAAATGAAAATGAGTTTTGTATTTGATATTATGTCAATTTCCTATAGCTTATGAGTGAGCCTAACGAAAGAGGGCGTTACAAATTCTTGGTGTTAGTGATGAAGGTAAGTATAGAATAGCTTGTGGCTATGGTTTTGTGGAATTTTTTGTTCTCTTGAAGAAAGGGAAAAAGAGTAAAAAAAATGTGTTACAAATGGAGGTAACGAATCAAGAGCCGATATTTCTGGTTTGCCCATATTCATGGAATTTGACCACTTTTTCTTACTTTTTGATCCGTGTCTTTCAATCTAAGCCTCTTTTCAATCTCAATAAAACTGCCCATCTTTTTTTTTCTTTTTTTTTTTTCTGTCCTTGCCCAATTTGTGATGCCATTTGTCAACAGAAGAACACACAGGTTTGATTGTTTTTGCCGTTTGATTACAGAAAGGAGGGGATTTATATATGTGTATCTAAAACAAAATCTACCGTATGTAAATTGCAATGGCTATTCAGTAGGCAAATTTATATATGGGCTTTTTTGGGTCCTGCAAATGTATGTCCAGAGGCACGACCCAATTGGAATAAAAGGGAAATAGTAGAAAATAAGCCCATATGAAAAACTTAAGAAAATATATAGGTCAATTTTTAGTTATAAAAATTAATAGGTCATAACTTGTCAAGTTATGGTTCATAATCAGATAAATTATGGATAAATTTGTCAAGTTATGGTTCATAATCAGACAAATTATGAACAATAACTTTTCAAGTTATGGTTCATAACCAGGCAAGTTATGGACGAAAATAGTAATTTGGCCTATTTATTAACTTATGTAAACTGTTGGCCTATTTATTAACTTATGTAAACTATTGGCCTATTAATTTTAATTCATCTCAAATCTTGACATATTTTCCTTTTTCTCCATATTATACAATACTACTAAAGGAGGTGGGAAAGTCATTGTTCTTTGAACAGTGGTTTTCCAATTTTACCCTTCCCTTTTGATGTTTCACTTCTTTTAATACCCAGTGTGTCCCTATCCCTCTGTGAAATGTCTAATTTGCCCCTCCTTTCTCTTCTCTTTTTGCTTTGCTAGGCAAGGGCTTTTTGTCTTCTCACTTCTCTTCTCCTCTCCTTCTCCGTAGAAGCTCGTAGGTTTTTCTCAGATAAAAAAAAAGTCACAGTCTCACCGACTCTCACTCTGGCCACACTCTCTTTGTAGTACTTTCGTACAATCATTCACTATGGCCGCCTCTCTTTCTACTGTTCTCTCTTCTCGGTATCTTTGGATTTCGACAATCTCTACGTGGGTTTGTGAGAGGAGACCAGCCATTACCAAAGACAAAGTGTTGTGGGTGTGAGTAGTGCTGGAACTTCGGGTCGGCGGGCCGCCCGAAGCCCAAATTTTTTCGGGCTCGGGCGAGCCGGCCTAATTCCCGCCCGCCCAAGCAAGAAATTCAGGTTCAGGCTCGGGCAGCCCGAATTTGACATGTCCACCTTTGCCCGCTGCCGTCCGCCGGGATTTTTTTGAATTTTTCCGACCAAGCCCGAACTGCCCGACCCGAAAATTGGGTGTGCCCAAATTGCCCGACCCGAAGCTCGAATTTTTGAATTTTTTTGAATTTTGCCCGAATTTTTCCCGCCTGCCCGAATTGCCCGACCCGCCCGAGGTGCCCGAATACCCGAAAATGGCTAGTTTTTTGAATTTTGCCCGAAAACCCGAGTTGCCCGAAAACGGCTATTTTTTGAATTTTTACCCGAATTCTACCCGAAAACCCGAGTTCGTGTGTTCATTTCAAATTGTAATATATATATATATATATATAAATTGTAATACTAATATATATATATATAAATAACTTAATATTAAAAAAAAGTTTAAAAAATTCAGGTAATTCGGGCGGGCTCGGGCCGCCGAATACAAGCCCGCGGCCCGTTCAAGGTGAAATTCAGGCTCGGGCGGATCGGGCTCGGGGTCGGACAAATCCTCGGGCTTTTCGGGCGGTCGCGGGCGGCCCGTCCAAAGTTCCAGCACTAGGTGTGAGCCCTTCATCACATGATTTCTGTGTTTTTTTGTTTTTGTTTGGAAAAGCAAGTTTTTTTCTCTTTTTTTGTACATGAAGGAAATTTTGGTGGGTTCAATATGTGCCCTAGCCGCCCTTTCACTCTTCGATTTTGAGATTGTCCCTCGATCCCTGACGCTTTCCCTCTTTCGCGAGTGCATAACATAAGAAGGTTGGTAGGAAATAACTAATTTTTTTCTTGATGATTATGCTTTTACTTCTTTCTAATGGGTATGAGTTTTTCCTATTTTTATGATGATCTTTTCTTTATAAGCCTTCATTTTTTGTTGTTATCTGACATTTGTCGACCTCTATTTATGAAAATACTTCAATTATGGTTCTCATGTTTTATATTGTGATGGTTTTATCTGACTATGCTTCATAAATATGAGAAATTAGAATATTATTGATGTACGATGGTTATTTTCGAAGTTATTAATTTGATGCTTTGATATTAGAAGGGTCATAGCTAATTTTTTTTTTTTTTTATTGTTACATGAAAAAAAATCTTCTGAATTTATGAGCAAAAAAAATAGACCTTATTACTCCTAACTTCAATTCCATCATAAAAGAAATTATGAATAATTTCTCAGCTCCAATTGCTTGAAAAGCTTATCAAGTTCGTCAACAGTTGCAGTCATGGGTAGATTTACAACAAAAAAGGCATAAGCCTTAACTGCAAAGATAAAACAGAATATCGTAAAAGGAAATTATGAATAATTTCTCAGCTCCAATAAGTAAGCGAAATAGGTGAATTAGGGTTTAGTTGGCAAAAGGTTTTGTTCTTTTCCAGTTAAAGGTTGGAAATTTCTTGGGATTTAGGTTTCAAATTCAATTTTAATTTTCGAAGGTAGGCGGGAGAATTTAGAAAGTTAAATTTGTTTGGCTATGGATTTCAAATCTGTTGAACTTGATTTTAGTTAGGAGAATTCTGTTGAGCTGAGATAATATTCTTTCTTAACTTTTTTTCTTTTCAATTTTGGTTATTAAATCACATCCAGTCATTATTTCAGATGATTTTGATTTTTTTTCGGTTCGAATTTTGATGTTCTGTTGTTTTAGTGTTGGTTTACTTTTTTAGTGTTGCTTTGTGTGTATATAGACATTTATGCGTTTAATAAATAACTTTATCAAATGAACACACTTTCTATTAATTTTTAATTAATATAAAATTATAAATTTTCTATAAAATTACTTATCAATTAATTTCAGACATTAATAGATAACTTATCAATTGAACACACTTTCTATTAAATAGGTAAATATACATCCATGCAATAGTACGGGTAACACACTAGTTCCTATTATTTGAGGTGTAACATGTTTGAAAAAATGAGAATTTATTTTTGAGTGTATGAGTATATTTACTTCTTACTCTTGATAAATACAATTTTGTTAGTATAATTATTTGACTAAAAAATTATGAATCAAGAATAAAGGATAAAAAATCCGCACTTTTAATAGTATTTATCAAGATTACTCTACATATTTCATGTCTTTATCACAAAAAAGGGGAAAAAAATTTTCATCTCGAATAAAAAAAATGAGATCCATGTTCCCCTGCATCCGGTTTCCAATATTTCCAAGTAGTGATGGATTCAATAATTTTTTAAATAGGGCATTGTAAAAATATATATATATATATATCTTTTAAATATGTAAGAGGAAATTATAATTAATTTCAAGATTACTCTACATATTTCATGTCTTTATTCACAAAAAAGGGGAAAAAATTTTCATCTCGAATAAAAAAAATGAGATCCATGTTCCCCTGCATCCGGTTTCCAATATTTCCAAGTAGTGATGGATTCAATAATTTTTTAAATAGGGCATTGTAAAAAAAAATATATATATATATATATATTTTAAATATGTAAGAGGAAATTAGAATTAATTTTATTTTTAACCCCCAACTATAGCTTGTATCTGATTTTTAGAACATTACATAACGAGTTTTTAATCTAACAACATCGTCCTAAAAAAAATGATTTTCATTTCAGAAAAAAAAAATCCATTCTAAATTAGTCATTTTATCCATTCAAACTGTTACAAACTCGGCGCAAAACAAAAGACATGACTTATTATTTAATGCGTAAAATCACAAGAACTAACTCCTGCTAAACCAAGCATACGTGTCCATTTAGAGTCCGTTTAGTTCATGAATTAGAATTATGAGATTAGAACTATTTTTAATTTACGTGTATTTTTTATGAGAAAAAATATTGTAGCGAACCATAAATCATGATTTAAATCAGAGAACGAATTCTCCAACCAAACAGACTCTTAGATTTCAACAGCCAAATAGGTAGAATAGAAGAACTAATTTAAGACAAAAGAAACCTTTTTATCTGGCCTCTATACCAGTTACCGAATGGCTTTGCTACTTTCAATCAGAAAGGTAGAACAATCTAATAGATCCTCATTACCAGTATGCGGAAATTAGTTTAGAGTTTTTTTAATGGAAAAGATGTAAATAATACTGATATTTGATCTCATATTATTTGATTATGTGGTTGATTCCATGGTCCTTCGCACTGACATATAAAATGGAATACAATTAGACTTTGTTTAGTTCATTGATTAAAAAGGTTTGAAACACATGATCAAGATCTCAAACAAGTTTAGTTCATGGATTAAAAAGGTTTGAAACACATGATCAAGATCTCAAACAAGTGATTAGCAAAAAAAAAAAAAAAAAATCTCAAACAAGTATTTGGTTGGAAAAAGTAAAAGTGTGGTTACTCTTCATGTGACCTTTAAACAATTTAAAATAAAAGTTTTATAAAATCAACCACGTGTTTAAACCAAAAAAAAGATTTAAATCCACAGAGTTTTGAACGCGTGAACTAAATGGCACCTTAACTATTGGCCCTTTTACACTACTTAACTTTTCACTCATTGGTAATAGTTGTTTTGATAATATCATTGTATTGAAATGTACCTTGGTTTTTATTATATTCCATCGTGGAATGGCATTAGTAACCTCAATAATATTGCACCGAGAATAGCATTATTAGAAAATGATTTTTTTACTCAAATGCTAAAATTTGATATATATTGAGACACTAATTTAGTTATTATATTAAAGATGCTTTATTTTTGAAAGGGGATAAAAAGATCAATGTTGAATCAGCGACCACATACTATAGGAAAATTCTGATTCTGATTAACAACAAATTCCATAAGTATATTCGAATGAAACACTCTAAGAGAATACGTATTTACCGACACCCACTAAAGTACACTAATGGTTGAACATACATACGACTTTTTAATAAATCCTCTACCATAGATGGAAAAATCTAATTGATCAAAGTCGATAAGCCCATAGTACAAAAGCCATACCTAATACCTTTAAGACACAAGTGGACAACCAAATACTATAAAAAATAAAAAAAAAATAAAAAAATCAAAGCAGAGTAAAAACTATTGTTCATACAATTAAAAAAATACACAAAAGAAGACCCTAAGCACCATCCTCAAAAGACTATATCGAGGAGGCAGCCGGCGCCCCCCACTAAAGCTAGAAGACTTTGAGAGATCCATGTCGAGGTTGAGAAACCATTGTCTAAAAAGGCAAGACACAAATGCCACATTGAATAGCGCTTCCGAAAAATGAAAACGCCGCCTCCATAAAAAGCTTGTCACCATACAGAAGAAAATGCCATGACAGCAAGGGTCTCCCGGGGTGTCCCGGGGCTCTCCCGGGGGTGCCCCGAGGTTCTCTCGGGGTCTCCTAGGGGTGTCCCCGGGGGTCTTCCAGGAGTCTCCCGGGGGTCTTCCGGGCGTGTCCCAGGGGTCTCCCGGGGGAGCCCCGGGGGTCTCTCGGGGGTGCCCTAGGGGTCTCCCGCGGGTCCTCCGGCGGTGTCCCGGGGGTGCGGCGGGGGTCTCCCGGGGGTGTCCCCGGGGGTCTCCGGGGGGTTCTCGCCGGGGCCTCCTAGGGGTGTCACTGGGGTCTCTCGGGAGTACCCCGGGAGTGTCCCGGGGATCTCCCGGGGGTGTCCCCGGGCGTTTCCCGGGGGTCTCCCAGGGATTCTCACGGGGGTCCCCCGGGGGTGCCCCTGGGGGTCTCCCAATGGTCTGCAGGGGGTGTCCCCGGGGGTCTCCCAGGAGTCTCCCAGGGGTTCTTGCGGGTGTCTCTCAGGGGTCTCCCCGTAGTGCCCCGGGGGTCTCCCAGGGTTCCTCGGGGCTGTCCCGGGGGCACCCCTACACCCAGGGGTGCCCTAGGGGTATCTCGGGGGTGTCCCGGAGCTGGCCCGTGGGTGTCCCGGGAGCCTCCCGAGGGTCACCCGGGGGTGTCCCACGGGTTTCTCCGGGTGTCCCGGGTGTGCCCCAGGGATCTCCCGGGGGTGCCCCAGGGGTGTCCTGCGGGTCGCCCGGGGGTCTCCCGGGGTTGCGCCGGGGGTCTCCCGGGTGTGTCCCGGGGGTCTCTCATGGGTGTTCTGGGGGTGTCTTCAGGGGTCTCCCGGGACTCTCCCGGCGGCCTCCTGGGGGTCTCCGG